>NC_029778.3:72871486-72898561 GCF_000817695.3 Arachis duranensis | reverse complement strand
AATCTGCAGATTATGCAGATCGCACACATCACGCGATCGCGTCATCCATGCGGACGCGTCATTCGCGTTTTTCCCTGCCACGCGTTCGCGTCGTCTACGCCTCTGCATCACTTGTGCTTTTCCATTCCGCGCGGTCGCGTGAGCCATGCGGCCGCGTCACTGCGATTTCTCCTCTTTCGCGCGAATGCGTGAGCCATGCGGCCGCGTCACTTCTCGCTGATTATCTCCTCAATTTCTTGTGTTCCTTCCATTTTTGCTAGCTTCCTTTCCAATCTCCAACTCATCCATGCCCTATAAAGCTTGAAACACTTAACACATAGATCACGGCATCGAATGGGATAAAGGAGAACTAAAATGCATAATTAAAAAGTCTCTAGGAAGCAGTTTCCAACCATGTAATAATTTCCGGAAGGAAATATAAATGCATGCTAAATTAATGAATAAGTGGGTAATGATCATGATAAAACCACACAATTAAACACAATATAAACCATAAAATAGTGATTTATCATTCACCCATAGAAAATTTTATGTTGCTTTATCAAGAGTTAAGAGTTGCATAGGTTTCAAGGTTTTAATTCTTGACGAAAACGGCAATTCAAAGTTATCAACAACAAATGTCATGTTCAAAGAAGTTTTTAATAATATTCAGGTAAGGATAATATTATTTTCATTTTAATAGCATGTTATGATTTACACTTTTGTCCAAATATTTATTGTAGATATAATGAATTTATCTATAACTTTGCTTTCAGATTTGAGATGAAATGTATAACATGGAGCACAACATTATATATGCCAATTGCTTTTCTAATAAAGTTAGTAAGATACTAGGTTGTCGATAAATTTTTATTAGCATTTTGATATAAAGTTTAGTGTAAAATTGACATGCTATTATTACAGTTATATATGTTCTTATTTTTTCATGACTCAACCCTTATGGTTCAAGAATATTATAGACTTCAAACTTATCCATTTGTATTTTATTTTGAATAAAGATAAAAACAACATATTCACTACATTTATTATATAATGAAGATGATAATGTTATACTAAACTCGAAAAATTTATTATTATAAAATATTATTTTCGATTTAACATGTCAAATTTAAATATAAGCATGTGCATCGTATAGGTTTAACACTAGTTTTAAAACATTAAGGACTTAAATAGAATGATTGAAATGTTAGAGACAACTTTAAAACTTATTCCAAACGTTAGGGACAAAAATGATATTTAGTCATTTTAAATTCCTATGTTACTCTATTTTTATTAGAAATTATAAAACCATTCTTGTACCTTTCAAAAACCCTAACCTTAACACTCCACCATAACCCTAGCGACCACCCCTTTCACCCTAACACACCCACACGACAGAAAGGGAAGGAAAGAGAGAACGCAGGAGTTGGAAAGAAGAAGGAAAGAGAGGAAGAGAGGAGCGGGGAAGATGACGCCGGTAAAGAGGCCTGTCGTGGAGAAGAGAGAGGGATTGTGAGAGGGAGCAAGGCCGAGAGGGAGATGACGCGATCGCGAAGCTCGTCTCTGCCATTGCCTGCATTGCCATCCATGGAGCTGCAGGGTGTTCGCTGTCGTGGTTGCTGGGCCATCGTCGAACTGCATGCGCCGTCATCAGGGTCTTCATTGTTGCCGTCGATGAAGGGCTGTCACCGAGGAGCAGAACGCGACAGAGAAGGGAGCAGGAGCCGTCGCCGGAGCTTCCGTGTGCCGCCGTCAGACCTGTTCTGTGCTGGCGTTGTTGGTGGTGGTTTCCTTCGCCGCTGATGACGTCGCCGGAAGTCACTACGGGAGCCGTTGTTACTCCATTCTTGGGGGTTCTGCTCTAAGTATGGTGATTTTTCTTGTCCAGAAACCCTTACCGTTGTTACTCCATTCAATGGTTGTTGCTGCTGCAGGAGCGATCGGAATTTTTTCCGCCGCTATGAACTGAAAGTAAAAGGGGTTTTGACACATTTGGTTTTGAGGGTTTCGACGAGTTGAGGTAGGGGCTTTCCTTAAATTTATTTTATTCTCAAGAATGGTTATAAATCAATATTAATGCAAATAATATATTTTGGATGATTATATGAGTCTTATGGATTGAACTGATTTGTTTTGAATAAATAATTGATTTATTGATTGATTAAATTGGTTTCTAAATTGTGGTATAATGATTATTGAGCGTTTGATTGTGTATTGATAATTGAGGTTGAATTATTGTGATTTATTGGATTGGTTGTTCGAATTTTGGGTTATTGTTGATTTCATTGAGTTGAGTTGGAGTTGTTGAGATAATGATTTATTGGAAATGATTTGAATGACCAAGAAGTGTTTGGTTTAATTGTTGGGACTCTTGAAGGTGACAAAGTTCAAATTTTAGAGATGTTGCTGAAATTTTTATAAAACTGAGATTTTATTCGAAGTGTTATCTAGAAGAAAATTTGCTTTAAGAATCATTATTTGATTTCGATTTATACGGAAAGTAGTTGTATTTTCAGTTTGATTTATTAAGTAAAGTATTATGTTTTGAGTTAATTTATTGAGAAGGAATTATGATTTGAGTTCGATTTATTAAGAAAAGAATTTTGTTTTGAGTTTGATTCATTAAGAAAAGGAGTTTTATGAAAGAGAAATGGATTTGAATTGTTTTTAAAGAAAGATTTTGATATTTGAAAGACCTGGGCAGTACGTAAGGATTGTAGTTCGTCCCACTTGCTCCGGATTAATGATTCAAACACCTGGGCAGTACGCAAGGGTTGTGGTTTGTCTCACTTGCTCCGGATTAGTATTTGAGACGCTTGGGTAATACACAAGAGTTGTGGGTTAGTCGCACTTGCTCCGTGTCAAGATTTTAAAAGATTGTGGTTTTGAATGTGAGCTTTGACCTAGCATGAATCGTGGTGGTTTACTGCTTGTCCAATGTCGCGATGGACACAGGGATCATGGTTGTTTACCACCCACGGGTTGTGAAAGTGTTTGCGGGGATCGTGGTTATTTACAGCCCACGGGTTTTTCCAATTGAAAATCTTACGAGGATCGTGGTAGTGTACTTCTTGCAATGCTGAGTATTGTGGTGGTGTACCACTCACCAGGTGGGGATAATGGTGGTGTATTGCCCATCGGTTTTCAAGAGGACGATATTTGGGTTAGCTACCGGATGTGTCAGGTTCTGGCAAAGTAACCGACACATGAGTTCATGGCCAGTAGGACAGGCATGCATCATACGCAACTATCTGACATTGTTTGGGTGTATATATTGTATTTGGTATGCCTATGAATATTTCTATTTAACTGTTAATTGCCATACTTGCTGGAATTGCTCTTGATTGTGTTTGAACTTTATTACTTGTGTTTGTGACTGATTGAGTGGATTGTGGTGAATTGGGTGTTGATTGAATTGTTTGGGCTGGAGGCCGTGATTGATTATGTGATAGGCCTAAGCTTGTGATTAGTTTCTAATTGGTTTCTGATTGAGGTTTAGTAAATTATGAAAAATCAAGCTGGTTCAGCATAGACTTAATGAATCTATGCTTGGAACGGGATGATCACTTATACCGCGTAGGTAACTGCTTTCATGGTTGTGGTCTAGAAAAGTATGAAAAATGAAACTCTTATAGCATAGACTTAATTGAACCTATGTTTAGGACATGTTGGTCATTCATACTGTCTAGGAAAAAGTTTTCAAATTTTGCAAGAAAGGAAAAAGGTTTTGCTTTAAATTCTTTGAAAATTTTACCAAGTCTTCAAAAGGGGATTTTCTGGATTTCTAATGTGTGTACTCAAGGTTTTTAGAAAGACTCATAAGACGAGCAATGACCACTGTATTCTAAAAATAGTTTTATTTTTATGTATCTTGTTATAGTAATTTTTGTATCCCTATAGTGAGAACAAGCGAGGATGACATTCTCACTCCTCTAAAGGTTATTTCCCTTTCAGGATATGGATGACAGAGCTTCAGAAGAGTTATGTTTATTTTCTGTTTATTCGTTATTTTGTATTATCTTAACTATTATTTTTTCCTTGCCTCTATCTTTATTAAGTTTGTAAGAGCGATAGGTAATTATGATATGTATATCTGTAAGCTAATGTTATGTGTGTAAATATATATAAGTTTTAAACAGGCTCATATTTTAGTATTAAATATTATAAGAGTCGTCGTAATACTCGAGCTATCAGAGAGGCGTAGTCGGAAGCGTGACATTTTGATAGTTAGGGTGTTACGTTTGTGGTATCAGAGCAGTCATTCCTGTAGAGCCTGAGGAATGGACCGACTATGCTTCAATTGCATATTCTGAGCATTTGTTATGTATTAAGTCTTGTCGAATGACAAGAATTAGAGCTCTATGCACACGACGGTCTATTGATTAATGCCATTAGTCTTACGTTGCGTAATTCCTGATATTAAGTTTGGCCGGCTTAATACTAGTGAATTATGTATATGAAAGCTTTGATGGGTTATCATAGATGATAAACGAGTTTTGAGTAAAGCAAATCGTGGATTTTGGGAACGTTAGAAACTATCTCTCGAGGTTGCTCAGTTATGTGCTTTGGATTCTGTTGGATGTCATGTGACTTATTGTTTCTTAACCTATCTTGATGTTCTTGTTGTCGTTTCTTTTAGGAAGTAGTTTGGTGTTTTCAATCTTATTTTTCTGTTCATATGCATTCTTCTTTGATCCTAAATTGCATATGCCGGTTTGAATTTCTTGGTGAATCTGTCTTTCTCTGTTTGAATTCCTTTTCTTGATCCATGTAATTTTTTGACATGACTTTGAACTTGTCTTGATGCAGTGTGCCTTTTTATGTCCTTATCCATAGTCTTTTTAAAGAACTGGTGATTCTGTTTTTCTTTTAATTGACTATATTTATAACCAATTTTCAAACTTTTATAGAATCGCTTTTGATTTGATATACACCTATCTATATAAAACTTTGAAAACTCCTTATGCAATTTAAAAACTATTTATTTTTAATACCTCGTATGTTCTTTTACTGGTTTACGGAACTACACTTACTTTAAGTACAATTTGACTTTTCAAAATAATTTTATTACAGTTCCTATACGTAACTCTATTTGATTATGTACTTAGGTATTTCTAAATTCTTAAAGGAAAGGCTTTTCACTTTATTCCAGTTAGTTTTTGTTTGACAAATTGACTTTAATTTAGCATGATACATTATTTACGCATTTGTTGTTCTTTTGAAAATATTGGGTTCATACCTTTCCTCTCAAGTATGGGCTAATTCTTTAAGCTTTTGTCTCTATGGTTGTGATACTTGGTTTTGTTTTTAACTAATCTTTTACTTTTATGAACACCACCAGTAGTCTCAGTTTTTCTTCTCTTGTGAATTTCATACTCCTCTAAGTCAGCTTGAATTTGTTTCTATCTAGTGTGTTGTTTGTCCTCTTAATTGTCCTTCCTTAGTCAAAGGTCCCTTCTTGAAACTTCACTGTTGATTGAGTTGTCTTTCCTGACGAGTGTTGCATTCTTTTGGACCAATGGAAAGCTTGTTTGGTGTCCCATGCTTTGTGGATCTTACTTGAACTCCCTTGATTTAAGATCCTTTCTTGTTTGGTCTGATTTCTTTTTATAGTACATCTTAAATATTCTTGAGTGTTCTTATGTGATGGCAATTTCAAGTGTATTCTTACAGTTTTGATGTGAACTTTTGAAATAAGTTTTGGGTTCTCTTAAGAAATTTAAATCAATTCTTCTCACTTAACTTGCATCCATCGTTATTCTTTAAATCAACAAAGTTGTTTTGAAGTTGGCATGCACTATTTTAAATAAGGTTTTGAGACCCACTGATAAGCAAATTTTTACCTCGGGGTTTCTTTTTCTAAATAGAGTTTAACTTGTTCCATATTTGCTATAAGATTTTGTACACGCTTGTTTGAATTTTAACTTTGAGAGTTCTTGATCAAACTTTTGATTTTCTTACAACTTTGCCACAATTTCAGTGTATACCTTTATTTGATTGAGTACCTAAACGTCTTTCAGGATTTTCAAAATTGGTTAGCCTTAATTGATTTTTATTTTCCAAACCTCACCTATTCTGTCTTTTACTTGGAAACTATTTGAACAAAATGCAATTTAGTTTTCTTTTAAACATATTGCAGTTTTGATATATGTTTCAACGTCACCCTTTTGTGAAATGCGAGTTACATACCTTTCTTTTAGCACATGAGGTGATCTTCTTTCAGTTTTTCATTCTTTATATTCAAATGTTTTATGTGTACTTAATCATAAATTTTAAACCTTGAGAGTGTCATCACTAGCTTTAGATAACCTTCTCCTATGATTTTATACTTGTTAACTCAACTTGATTTAGTTCCAAACCACTGCCTTGCTTTTCCTTTTTGTGTTCCTGTCAGTTATTTCTGATTCATGAATCATCCTTGAGGTTATTAAACTGAATTTCTTTCCAATACTCTTCATTGATTGTACATCCTTGTTTACTTGCAGATTCAGTAGTTCTTTCAAAACTCTTGCGGATATTATCCTTATTATTTGTCCTTCTTTTTCAAAGTCTTTTATCTTTATGAGTAAACTCGAGAATTGTTTTGATGTCACATACAATCTTTAGGTATAGTAATGCGATGCATTTGTTCTTTAAGACTTGTTTGTGGATATAGAAGGTGAAGCGGCAAGTGTGCAACATTATGAAAAGTTCTGGGAGTTTTGTTTCTCACGGAAGAGTTTGCAGATGTTAGGTTTGTGACTGATTATGGAGTTGTGAAGTGATGGATAAAGTTGGAAAGTTGAAGTTTCGATTGGGTAAGAAAGCTAGGAGGGAACGCTATGTCCGTCGTTTTAATACCAACTTGTCTTGTAGCGTTTTTGCCACGTTAACTATAGCTCTGCTTTGTGAACGCCTATCTTGACTTGCACCCTATATTGTTTCTCCAAGCCTTTGTAAGATTTTGAAACCATATAACCTTTTTGCATTGAGCCTATCCTGTATCTTTCACCTTACACTATACCTTACCCTTATATTTAAATCTTATGGTTATTCGGTAATTGAAATTATATATATAATGATTTCTTACTTTCTTAAAAAGTATTTAAAAAGTGGAGAGCTAAGTTTATGTATTATCTTATGTATTACTTCAATTTTCGAGGACGAAAATTTTTATAAGGTGGGTGAAATGTAAGACCCAAGACTTTTGAAAAGTCCTATTTTAAAGTAATCTCAAATCATATATTTATTTACAGTTTATTTTCAGGAAATCAGTTTATTGAAAATAATTTGAGGCAATTTTGATTAATGGGATTTGAAATAAATTAAGATTTTATCCGAACTCTATAATTATAGATTATTTTATTATTTACAATTTAAAGTTTTAGCAATTCAAAAATTGAGGTTTGGCTATTTAAAATTAGAGTTTTATCTAATTTTACAATTATTGAATTATTTTCTATATTTAAATTATAAAGTTGGTAGTTATGAAATAATAATAATTTTATATGATTTGGATTAAATAATTAATATTTTTATATATTAATAAAGCTGTTTTGGAAAATAGAGAAATTAATTATATTATTTCTAATTTTGGATTTGAACACTTTATTAAAAATAATTTGTAAAATTGATGAGCAAATAGTATTTTCTATATACAATTAGCGTTGGATTTAATTGGGGTTTCAATTACTATATTATCCCTATTTGTATTTGAAATTACCTAAACTACCCCTAGCTTACCACTAACCCTAAGTTTCAAAAATGAAACCCTAATCCCATTCCAAGTAGCCGCCACCTTTCTTCTTTCCCTCAGCAACTTGCAACACAACTGCTGCAGCCTTTCCCTTCTAACAGCAAGCACACCCACATACCTAATTCCTTTACCATGAGAGAAAGAAGGAAGAAGAAATGAAAATAAGGAAAGGGATGAGAGCAGAGGGGGATCCGAGAGTGAGGAAGAGAGCGTCGGGGGAAGAGCTGTCCACGCCAACATCACGCGCCATAGTGGGAGAGGGAGGTGGTTCGCGTCCTACCGCAACTGCTGAAAGGAAGCTGCCCTCGCCGATCTGCCCGCCGCCGTTCATGGATGCTGCTGCCACCATTTGAGTCACGAACAGAGGGCACGCATGAGGGAGTCGTCACAGAGCTACCGTTGCCGTCGTGTCGTAGGGCACGCCATCGTTGCAACTAGGTGGCTGTTGCGACGCCGTTCATCATTGCCCGACCACTGTCAAAGCTTGCGTCGCTATTGAGGAGCCATCGCTGCCAGATCTGCTGCCGCCTAAGCGTTTGGCCGAGCCTCTGCCACTGAAGCTCCACGCCGCTGCTGCGGCCGCCAGAAACCGCCACTAAACCCAGCATCGTTTGGTAAGCGCTAAACTGTCTCCAGCTTCCTTATCCATTAAAGTTCACCTCTACCATGAGAGTTGTACTGAGGCTGTTTGTGCCACCGCCGGAACCACCCCGGAGCTACTGCCGTTCACCGCCGCTGGTGTTGTCCGTTGCCATTGCTTTCCATTCAAAGCGGCTGCATCGCTGCTTCCACTGTTCTGCTCACCGGGAGTGGCGCAGGTGTTGCTGGAACCACCATCGGAGCTGCCGCAACTCGACGTAGTTACTATTCCCTTGTTGTGGTAAGCATGTTCATGTTTCAGAAAACCCTGCTTTAGTATTATGTTATGTTTGGTTATAAACTCTAAGATCCTGGTAACGTAGGGTCATGTCCTGAGCATTGTATGCTGCTTTTACGTTGCTGTGAGTGCTGCGAAAGTGAGCAGGGCTGAGTTGTGGTTGTCGTTGGTTCTGGACTGAGAAGAAAGAATTCGATTGATACTTTTGAGTTGTGGTTTCGACGAGTCGAGGTAAGGACTTTTTATACAAACTGATTTATTTTAAATTGGAAATTTGTTATAACTAGATATGCTGTACGAAATGTAGTTCTGGGGATTTATGTGAGTCTTATGAATTGTCTAATTTTATCTTGAATGAATATGGTTGCCTGTTTGATTGAGAAAATGTTTGATTTTGATAAGTCGGAGATTTCTGGATTGGTTGACTTGAATGATTTTTGATTATCTGAAAATTGAGTTTTTGTTTTATTAGAAACTGATTTGGTCTTGAACATGTTGGAAAGAGTTGGTGATTGGTTTTCTTGGGACTCGAAAAGGGTGGCAAAGTAAAAGTTTTAGAGGAGATGCTGCCGAAATTTTTATAAAATCTGAGACTTTATTTGAAACCAATTTTTAAAAAGAAATGAATTATGCCTTGAATTGAATTATAGATATATGAAATAGGTTTGAGCTCTTTTATTAAGAAATTGTTATATTTTGAATGTAAACTATTTTAGAAAAAATTAGGTTTTAAAGTCAATTTAAAGATGAAAATAATTATGCTTTGGAAGTTGATTAAATAAGCAAATTTGAAGGAGTTTTAATGGATTTAAAAGGAACTTGGATTTTGATTAACTAATTTCACTTTACGACGTTTTAAGAAAAGTTTGAAGTATTTTAGGAAACTATGACTTAGTAAAAATGATATAATTCCCGAGCTTTTGGAAACAGATTTAAGAATGTAATTGAAATTGGCTTTCGGTTTAAATGACTTGGTTCTGGTCTAAGTAAGTTGTTTTTTTTTTAATTGATTCAGAATATTTGGACGCATGACTTGGTTTTGGTTTAAATTCAATTTTACTTATTAAAATCAAGAAGTTAAGGTTTCGGAGGTTTCTAATGAATTTAAGAAATGAGTTAGGTTATTCTCCCATGAAGTCATAAGACTCCGCTGAGGAATTTTATGACCAAATCCTGATTTAGAAATGAATAATTTTGAGTCTTTCGAAAGATTATTTTGAATTTGGCATGGTTTTGAAATTGTTTGGAAGTGTTTGAAAGACGTGGAAAGCGGCTCCGTTTTGAAAAAGTGATTATTGGCAAGATGTGAAATGAATACGGTTGTTATCTAAAAGTAAATGGGCCAAGAATAATTTTGAAGTAAGATATTGAGCCTGATTGATGTGTTGAAAATATTTTTCTAAAAACCACTGGACTACTATTTTATATTAAGATTATGAAACGCTATGCGCCCGAGAGGGGTCGAGGTTGAATCCCACCTGTCGAGGTAGCGGCGGCGGCGTAAGGGCAGTGGTTCATCCCACTTGCGCTTAGATGTGAGGCTAGTGGCAATAGATTCCGCTCGCATCCCTTCGGATCATCAGAGCGTACAGGCGCAAAACCCTGGATAGTGATTTGAGCACTATATCTCGGGGGTTCCCACACCATGATTCCGAAGGGCAACATCTCCATGGGGATGTGTCGGGTTGGCAGTTTAACCGACAATGTGATATCACAGCTAGTATGATAGGCATTCATCATTTGCATTTATGTGACATTGTTTGGGTGTGCATATTGTAATTGGTTTGCCTATTTGAATACCTATGCTAATTGCTAATTGCTACAATTGTTGTAATTGCTATTGATTATGTTCAAACTACATTATTTGTGATGAATTGGTTGATAGTTGAGTTGTTTGGGCCGGGGGCCGTGTTGGATTGGATGGGCTTTAGGCCGTGATTGGTATATTGAGTTTTAGTTTTGTATAAAGTATCTAACCGGTTCAACATAGACTTAATGAACCTATGCTTGGAATGGGATGATCACTTATACCGCGTAGGTAACTGCTTTCATGGTTGCGGTCTAAAAAAGTATGAAAAATCAAACTCTTACAGCATAGACTTAATTGAACCTATGTTTGGGACATGTTGGTCATTCATACTGTCTAGGAAAAACTTTTTAGATTTTGCAAGAAAGGAAAAAGGTTTTGCTTTAAATTCTTTGAGAAATTTACCAAGTCTTCAAAAGGAGATTTTCTGGATTTCTAATGTGTGTACTCAAGATTTTTGGAAAGACTCATAAGACGAGCAATGATCACTGTATTCTAAAAATAGTTTTATTTTTATGTATCTTGTTATAGTAATTTCTGTAACCCTATAATGAGAACAAGCGAGGACAACGTTCTCGCTCCCCTACATGTTATTTCCCTTTCAGGATATGGATGATGGAGCTTCAGAAGAGTTATGGTTATGTTCTGTTTATTCGTTATTTTGTATTATCTTAGCTTTTATTTTTCCCTCGCTTCCATCTTTATTAAGTTTGTAAGAGGGATAGGTAATTATGATATGTATATCAGTAAGCTAGTGTTATGTGTGTGTGTGTGTGTATATATATATATCTGGTTTGTATGTACATGTATGTTTATGTTTTTAACGAAAAAGTGTTTATGAAAGGTTATGTGGTTTTAAGTTTTAAACATGCTCATATTTTAGTATTAAATATTATAAGAGTCGTCGTAATACTCGAGCTATCAAAGTGGCACAGCCGGAAGCGTGACATTTTGATAGTTAGGGTGTTACACAGTCCAGCTTATCCTATGGTCATCTAGCCTAAGTTTTTCACAGAACATTATATATTAAATGCGAGAAACATAAACCATACCTTGTCCTATTTCTATGTAACAACCAAAGCAATTTATTTAAAATCAAGGCAGCCCCTCAAAATTCAACTAATCAGCGTCCTCCAAGTTTTAGTATTCACAATTTCAAGCTCCAATTATTTATTCACAACCTAATACACATTTATAACACATATATATCCAATTTAATACTCAAAGCTCAAATTCAATGAAAATAAAATAGAATTATCGTATCCTCACCTTACCCAAGCTTCACATAAGCAAGAGTGAATGTTTACCTCAAGCTAATTGGATCCTAAAACATCAGAAATTCAACATCCCTTCTCAAATTTTAAAAATTTGGGAAAAGAAGAGACTTAGGTGAAATAACAAGTTACCTACGAAATTGTTCCGGTAGAAACGTAGACCTCGACGTGGTGAACGGGTGGCCGCAAACGGTACGGCGATTGGAGCTCGAACGGAGAAGTTACGGGGATCGGAAGGGTTTCGGTAAAGTTCATTTTTCTTCTCCCCTAAATTCACTTCAGTTTCGTTTCTGTTGGAATGAAGGGGATGAAGGCTTGGGTTCATTAAAAGGGATGGTCCGGTTGGACCGACAGCCCAGTTCAACCGGTTCGGTCCGTTCGGACTAATTTTGGACCGATTTTCCGAAATTAGTGTCAAAATTCTCGTTTCGATGAGCTCTATCCTAATTTAATATAATATTCGCATTTCTAATTTTTCTTATTGAAAACTAATTTATTGACTAATTATCTACTAATTAATTGGTGTTTACATTCTACCCACCTAACAAAGAATTTTGCCCTCAAAATTCAAATCTAGTTACCTGAAAAGAGATGTGGATAGTCCTTTTGCATATCTGATTTGAGCTACCAGGTATGTTCCTCGATACCAGCTCGACTCCAAGCTACTTTTACCAATGATACTTCCTTCCCGTGTAATCGTTTAATACTAGTACCATCAATTCTCACTAGAATTACTGGAAGTGTTAGATCTTCTCTTACTTGGATTGGCTCTGGTTCTAGAACATGACTTACATCAGGAGTATACTTCCGAAGCTGTGACATATGAAACACGTCGTGCAAATTCAAAAGATATGGTGGTAAGACAATTTTATAAGCTACTGGCCCAATTTTCTTGAGGATCTCAAACGGTCCAACATAACGGGGATTTAGTTTCTTAGTCTTAATAGCTCTTCCCACTCCAGTGGTTGGTGTAACTTTTGGAAAGACATGTTCCCCTTCTTTGAAATCCAAAGGCTTTCGCCTCTAATCAGTATAGCTCTTTTGGTGGCTTTGTGCTATAAGCATTCGATTTCAAATCTTCTTTATTTGCTCAGTAGTTTCGGTTATCATATTAGGCCCTAACAAACTTCTTTCTCTAGTGTCATACCAACATAGCGGAGGTTGACATTTTCTGCCAAACAGAGCTTCATATGGAGCCATTCCGATGCTCGCATGGTAGCTATTTTTATAAGTAAATTCCATTAATCGCATATATCAGTCCCAGCTCGCCGGTTGGTCCAAAACACAAGCCCTTAGCATATCCTCCAAGGTCTAAATAGTTTTCTCTAACTGACCATCTGTCTGAGGGTGAAACGCAATACTCAAACTTAACTGAGTCCCAAATGCATGCTAAAAGGCTCCCCAAAACCTTGATGTGAAACGTGGATCTCTGTCAGATATAATGGTAGAAGGCACACCATGCAACCTGACAATCTCTTTATTGTACATTCGAGCCAATTCTTCCATTGTGCAACTTATTCGAATGGGAAGGAAGTGAGCTAGTTTTGTCAGTCAGTCCAAAATCACCCAAATAGCGTCACAACCAAACCGGGTTCTAGGCAAACCTATCACAAAATTCATTGCGATACTCTCCCATTTCCATTGTGGAATCTCTAAAGGCTGAAGGGTTCCTGATGGTCTCTGATGCTCAATCTTAACCTTCTGGCACGTTAAACATTTAGATACATGCAATGCCAGATCATTCTTCATACATGGCCACCAGAATATCGCTTTCAGATCTTGATACATTTTAGTGCTCCCTGGATGGATTGAAAACCCGCTCTTATGAGCTTCCTTCAAGATACTATGTCGTAGGTCTCTGACATCTGTCACAATAATCTGATTCTTGAACCTCCACAAACCATCCTGACCTTCTGACACTCCCCATTGTTTTCCTTGTTCAATTGTTGGCAATACTTTATGTAACGCTTCACTATCTCGATGAGCTTTCAGAAGTTCTAATTTAAAATCACTTGAAATCTGCAACTGACTCAAATACAAAATTCCATATTCTTTTCTAATTCCCAAATTCAAACCTTGAAATGCCCTTAGTAATTCTTCTTCCCGTAACATCATCCAAGCTGCATATAAAGACTTCCGACTCAAGGCGTCCGCCACCACGTTCGCTTTTCTTGGATGATAATTCAATTCAATATCATAGTCTTTCAGAGGCTCCATCCACCTCCTCTGACGCATATTCAACTCTTTCTGCTCAAAAAGATGCTTCAAACTCTTATGGTCTGAGAAAACATGAAACTTAATGCCATAAAGGTAGTGCCTCCAGATCTTAAAGCAAACACAATAGCAACAAGTTCTAAATTGTGTGTTGGGTAGTTCATCTCATGCGGCCTTAACTACCGTAAGGCGTATGCTACAACATTCTGGTGCTGCATCAGAACGCACCCCAAACCTTTTAGAGATGCATCACAGTATACTTCAAATGGTTCACTTGGTTCAGGCAATTCCAACACGGGTGCAGTAGTCAACTTGTGCTTCAATGCTTGAAAACTCTCCTCACATTCCGGAGTCTAGATAAAAGGCGTATCCTTCCTAGTCAAT
This sequence comes from Arachis duranensis, assembly GCF_000817695.3. Classification (NCBI taxonomy): domain Eukaryota; kingdom Viridiplantae; phylum Streptophyta; class Magnoliopsida; order Fabales; family Fabaceae; genus Arachis; species Arachis duranensis. The sequence continues at coordinate 72,884,291 of NC_029778.3, read as the reverse complement.
TTAGTTAAAGGTAAGGCGAGCTGTGAAAATCCTTTAATGAATCTGCGATAATACCCTACCAAACCTAGGAAACACCTGATCTTTGTCACTGAAGTTGTCGCTCCCAATTCATCACTGCTTCCACCTTAGCAGGATCCACAGCTATTCCCTGCTTACATACCATGTGGCTAAGAAACTTTACCTCATTCTTCCAGAACTCGCATTTAGATAACTTAGCATATAACTTCCTGTCTCTCAGAATTTGTAGTATAGTTCGCAAGTGATTAGTATGCTCCTCTTTAGTCTTAGAATAAACAAGAATGTCATCAATGAAGACAATAACAAACTTGTCCAGATACGGTCGGAAAATCCTGTTCATATAATCCATAAATACCACCGGGGCATTAGTTAACCCAAAAGACATCACTGTATACTCATAATGACCATAACGGGTTCTGAAAGCATTTTTCGGAATATCCTCATCTCTAACCCTTATCTGATGATACCCAGATCGCACACACCGGCACCCTGTAACTGATCCATTAGATCGTCGATTCTAGGCAACGGATATTTTTTCTTCACAGTAATCTTATTCAACTGCCGATAGTCGACACACAACCGCATACTCCCATCCTTCTTCTTTACCAGTAACACTGGTGCTCCCTACGGAGAAACACTTGGTCGGATAAAATGCTTACCCAACAGATCCTCCAGCTGAGCTTTCAATTTAGCCATTTCTAAAGGTGACATCATATAAGGAGTAATCGAAATCGGACCGGCTCCAGGCACCAACTCAATTGTAAATTCAACTTCCCAGTTAGGTGGAAATTCATTAATATCATCCAGAAACACATCTGGAAATTCACATAGAACCGGAATTCGCTCTAAACTCTGATCATCACCTGATATTCCCGCAATTAGTAACATAATACCCTGATATTCAATTCTTGAACAGTTTACTATCATAGAGTTCAAATAGTAACGGTTCATTACAATCAGTGTTTCTGACCCTTCTGGCATAAACTGTACTGGCTTCTCAGAGCAATCAAGCAAAACATGATTCTTAGATAACCAACTTCCTGGTTATACCAGCATCATCTGGCTACAGGATACGTCGTGTTCCCTACCACCAATAATGAGCTTCATCTTGCAACTGAAAAGTTCCAAATTCAACCCATTGCTCTTCAGGAACTTGTTGTGCCTGTAACGCCCTTTTCATAGCCTGAATCCAATTATCTGCATCAGTGGGATTTGAGGTTCCCCTAAAAGTCGGAGGGTGAACTTTCAGAAATGTATCAAGTGTCATATGGTCGTCTTCCTCATTATTGTTCCCGTCATTACTCTGGTTTATTTGATTACCCAGTGCCTCAATTGTTGCCTGCATAGCTACAATCATATTTTCCAGGGTAGCCATAAAGTCTATTGGATCAGTCTCTGCCAGGCCAGGAGTAACGATGCCTATCCTATCTCTACCTCGCCCGTGACCGCGTCCGCGAGTCGACATATGGTCCTTATACACACTAAACAAGTGATATTAAGTTGATCAGTCTTAATATCAAAGGTCTAATGCTTTAAGTTCCAAATGCATGCTCACAAACATTTATGCTATATTTATCAGTCAGATATTCTAATAGCACATAAACACATATACAAAGAATGCACAGAAGCACAATCAGTCCGTCTTTCAGGCTCTATAGGAATGAACTGCTCTGATACCATAATGTAACACCCTACCACACTAAGCTTTACGCTTAAGTCGTAAAACAGAGGTGGTGTGGTATTACGACCTCTAAAATAAAAGATTACATTTAATAGCAGAAGAATTATAATATGCTAGGAGCCTTGAAGAATGGGGGAAATAAAAATTGCGAAATAAAAGCGCAACGCTCAAGGAACGAGTTATGTTGCGTGCTAAGAAAACCACAACTATTAAACATAAGATAACAAAAGTAAGAATAGAGTGCCAAAAATACAAAATAACAAGCTCCTAACTCAGCCTGCGAAGTCAAGACTGGCCGGAGAATATTTACACATATATACATACATATCCAAAACCCAAAAGTACATATACATAATCTTGCCTCTCCATAAACCTCTAAAAGAATAAAAAAGAACAAGTTATGCAGAGAGAAAGCTAAGTACATATATATACATCACTGCACAACAAAACTACCCAGTAACCGCTCAGCTTTTAGAGTCCAGACGCCTAACGAGATGGCTCCCGACCTGCATCTGAAAAATAACAACACAGTATGGAATGAGAACCGGAAGTTCTCAATATGGTAAAGGTGCCACACACATAAGATATAAGGTCCTGGAAATGCCAGAGGCAATCCTAGAATGCGAACACTTAGATTATAGAGCTTAAAGTATTAAATAGAAGCCATAAAAGGTGGTTTTCTAGGAATATTTAAACCTAACTTAACTTAACCTTAAATCTAAGTCACATACTGCCATTTCTCCATAGCTCCAACTCCATCACGTATTTTCACAGATAAATAGGTAGATAAAGGCAAGCATAAGAAGGTTACGATTACTACAGGTAACAAATACACATTTAACATGGCAAGTACATATAGGCACGCCCAATTAAAGCACAAGCAAGTAGTTCAAGTAATATGCATATGATGCATGCTTGTCCTATGGCTGATGAGGCTCATCTGTCGGTTATCCAGCCAACCCGACAAGTCTGAATTGTACTTAGACTATCCCCCAACGTGCATTCCCAAGAGTCTATGCATATCTTTATATCAAATAATCAATATTGCTCAGTGGGGGTAACATTCCCGGGAATTTATATAGTGCCTGGTTACACTTACGTCGTAGGGTCAACAAAGTATCGAGTTTTCAACTTGGTACATGTGGTGGCAAGCCACGGTATTTTACCCAAGGAATCTCGTATCTCAGATCATTCAAATTCATAAGCCATATAAATAATTCAATTATAATTCATCAACATCCACATCATTCTCAATCGCATCTCATTCATCATCATACATCAATTATATTCAATCCTTATCCTTCATTATCACACTTCCCATTCCGTCCATCAATAGTTCCAATTTAAAACATAATTCATTCTTTTCTAAATAAATCAAACTTAAAACATACTCATTTTCTTAATAACTCAAAATCAAACCCTGTAACCTTTGAATCTAAATCTTTTCAAATAATCATCTAAACAAAATCTCTAATTTTTATAAAATTTTGGCAGCATCTCCTCTAAAACTCGGACTTTGCCACACTTTCGGGTCCAAACCTGCATTCTTTTCAATTAAACATACCCTTCCTTATCATCATAATAATCACCACAATAAATCTACCTCAGATCAACAATTATACTCATACAATATTCAAATTCAACAACCACAATTCAACTAAGAATTGTAGTTCACAAATCCTAGGCTTTTAACACAAAATACCTCAAATCAATAATTCACCAAAGCACCAGTTACTCAACAAGCACCAAACCAACCATGTTCATCAACAGGATACTAAGTATTAAATATACACATGCAATCCAACTTATCCTATGGTCATCTAGCCTAAGTTTTCACAGAACATTATATATTAAATGCAAGAAACCTAAACCATACCTTAGCCGATTTCCACGTAACGACCAAAGCAATTTATTTAAAATCAAGGCAGCCCCTCAAAATTTAACTAATCAGCTTCCTCCAAGTTCCAGTATTCACAATTTCAAGCTCTAATTATTTATTCAAAACCTAATACACATTCATAACACACATATTATATATATCTAATTTAATATTCAAAGCTCAAATTCAATAAAAATAAAATAGAATTATCGTATCCTCACCTTACACAAGCTTCACATAAGCAAGAGTGAACGTTTTTCTCAAGCTAATTGAATCCTAAAACATCAGAAATCAAATAATTTCAACATCCCTTCTCAAATTTTGAAAATTGGGGAAAAGAAGAGACTTAGGTGAAATAACAAGTTACATATGAATTGTTCTAGTAGAAACGTAACGTTCGAAGTGGTGAACGCGTGGCCGCAAACAGTGCGGCAATTGGAGCTCGAACGGAGAAGTTACGGGGATCGGAAGGTTACCATAAGGGTTTCGGTAAAGTTCGTTTCTCTTCTCCCCTAAATGCACTTCAGTTTCGTTTCTGTTGGAATGAAGGGATGAAGGCTTGGGTTCACTTAAAATGGCTGGTCCAGTTGGACCGACAGCCCGGTTCGGGTCCGATTCAACCGGTTCGGTCCGTTCGATCTAATTTTAGACCGTTTTCTTTAAAATTAGTGTCAAAATTCTCGTTTTGATGAGCTCTATCCTAATTTAATATAATATTCTCATTTCTAATTTTTCTGATGAAAAACTAATTTATTGACTAATTATCTACTAATTTATTAGAGTTTACATGTAACATAGTTAATTTTATATTTTAATTCTTAAAATTACAAATTTAATATTAAAATTGAAAACAAATTTTAAAGAATAAAATATTCCAAGTTATTTAACATGTAAAATGTATATAATAAATAAATTTAAATTAAAAAAATAAGATTAAGAAAATAGGTTGTTATTATATGAACAAAATCAATATTAAATTTGACTAATATTATTTAAAGATTACTTATTTATAAAGTTATTAAATTTATTTATTTTCTCAAACTTATTTCATTAGAAGAAAATTTAAAAATTTATATACAAAATCCATCCATATGAAAATACTATTTATATATGAAATACTTGTGAAATCTATATAAAAATATAACTATTATTAATTAATTATGTATTTATTTTATTTCTGTATTAACAAACTAAAGAAAAAACGTATTGCTTCACTGCTACAAAACGTTAGTATCAAAATAAAAGAACACTAATTTGTGTGTTTTTATTCTTTTTGTTTAGTTTTTTATGTCTTGTCTTGTCCTATTTTTAAAATTAAATACAATTTAAAAATGTTAATTGACTATTAATATTATAAATTTATAAAATTATATTAAATCAAAATCTAATTGAAAAAAAATCTGAGGTATTGAAATTTTCCAATTTATTTGGGGTTCATTTGATTTGCTGTCATTAACTAATGATGTTACTAGTTAATTAGGACCACAAAAATGCCGCAAATTTAATAGAGATAAAAAAAAGAAGTCTTTAGCACCCAAAATTTCATATAAAAAAAAGGATTGCATCATCTTCATTTGACTCTTCAAAATTAGCAATCAAATCAACTGACAAATTCAATATATTTAGTGAGTTAATAGTCAAAATTGTCCCTGAAAGATACTTCAATCTCCATTTTGGTCTTCGAAAGATAAAATTAATCGAATTCGTCCTCGAAAGATACACAACTTGGTCACGTTAGACCTTCCGTCAGTTGGATTATGACGTGGTGGGTTAATGCCACGTATCACAAGATGATTGATTGACGTGTCAGTTCAGTGACACCACGTGTCACTTGACATGTAAAAAAATTATTTATAATCCAAATAGTCGTTGAAAGTTCAGACGTAAGTCATTTTCATCCCTAAACTTTTAAAAATTAATCAAATTAGTCCTTATATATATATTCTTGATAATATTAAATTTAAAATATTTTTTGATACTACTAATTTTAAAAGAAATATAATTGACAAACAAAAAATAAATCTTTTTCTTACATTATTACATTTTGCTGGAATATATATATATATACTCAAAATTAAAATGTATGTATTTGTCAACCTAAACAAAATTATATGCTCAATATCAAAATTTAGAATAAAAAAGATTAAAAGAATAAGAGAGATTTTGAGAAGAATTAAAGGAGAGAGATAATTTTATTGAAAAATTTTTTAAGAAGAAAAGATACAATTACTAATTTTTTATTTGTCAATTACATTTTTATTAAAATTAGTAGTATCAAAAAATATTTTAAATTTAATATTATCAAGAAAAAATAAAAAAAAATTTATAAAGACTAATTCGATTAATTTTTAAAATTTTAGGAATAAAAATGACTTACGTCTGAACTTTCAAAGACTATTTTGATTATAAATAACTCTTTTACATGTCAAGTGATGCCACATGTCACTAATCTGACACGTGGTATTAACCCACAATGTCATCATATGCCACGTGGCACTTAATGTGACACGTCATCATCCAACTGACGGAAGGACTAACATGACCAAATCGTGTATCTTTCAGGGACGAATTCGATTAATTTTATCTTTCGAATATCAAAATAGAGATCGGGATATCTTTCAGAAACGATTTTGACTATTAACTCATATTTAAAATCTATTGATATAAAATATGAAGAAAAAAATTACTCCTCAAATCACCTTTGATTGCTTTAAGTTGTTAATTAAAAGGTGAGTTCTACCGAGAGAAAGGTTATTTTATTCCTCATGTGTGGAAGTGATGTGGCCATTATTGAAGGGCTATGAGTATAGGCAGTGCAATACTTTTAGAAATTTCAGATATTATCCTTATTTGATATTTAATAATGTTAAATGTGTTAGCGTAATGAAAATATTTAAGTTTGTGGGCCTTTTTGATATTTGATTTAAATTTTTTTAAAAAGATGGGTTGGATTGATAGTTGATATTTTTTATCCATCAAACAAATAAAGATAGAATTAATTTTTTTTATAAAATATTTATCCATCAAACAAATAAAGATAGAATGAATTTTTTTTCATGAAATCTGTGTAGGTATAATAATAATAATAATAATAATAATAATAATAATAATAATAATAATAATAATACATTTAAAGTATGTTAATCTTGAGCTTAGTTTTTTCGAAAAATTATAATATATTATTTTTTCTTTAAATAAAAGAGTAATATTATTATAATAAGAATAAAATATAACTATAATTTAAAATTTTAAAAAGTAGCAACCCAAATAAATAATTTATAAATAAAATTTTTAAATTAGTTCAACAACATTAAAAATTAAATATTTAACATCTTAAGAAAGTATATTTATTTAAAAAGTAATATGCATAAGAAAAAAATCAAATCTTTATCTTTATAGTAATATAAATAGGGAGTTCTTATGTTGATATGGTGTTCATACATTGAGTTTGAAAATTATTTTTTTAGGTGTTGTCACTAAAATTCTTTAAAATTTCATTTATAAATTATAAATTATTATTTTCTTAGATCGTTACTTTTTGAATTTTTAAATACGCTTTATTAGGTTATTAGGTATTTAATTTTTAATATTATTGAACTAATTTAAAAAAATTATTTATAAATTATTTACTTAAGTTGGTATTTTTTTAAATTTTTAAATTATAGTTACATTTTATTCTTATTATATAATTATTACTCTTTTATTTAAAGAAAAACCAAATAAATTATAATTTTCGAAGAAACTAAATTCACATAATAACCAATATAGATTTAAATCAAAGTATGCACGTACTTCCAGAATCGTCAAATATCCTATCATATGGATTTAGCTTTGTGAGTTTTGACACTCTCAGTACTTCTGGGTTTGATTATATCTATTTGGTTGATAAGTTTATTATTTTTTAAAAAAATAAATTCATTGATAAATTTATTTATTTTATCAATTTTTTTCTTAGCAAACTTATAGACAACAAACTCCTTTTATCATTTTAAGTTATTTGCTTAGGTTGTTATTTTTTAAATTTTAAGTTATTTGCAGTTTATTCTTTTAATTTATAAATTATTATTATTATTTGTTTAAGTTGTTACTTTTTAATTTTAAGTTATTTTCTCATAAATAAATTTTTTTTAAAAATTTTTAAAAATTACATATCTCAGTTAAGAGGGCTCTTGTGACTCAATTCATGAATTTGCTAAGAGAAATCGATGATACAGATTTCATGAAAAAAAATCATTTTATCTTTATTTGTTTGATGGATAAAAAATACCTACTATCAATTCAACCCATCTTTTTCAAAAATTTTCAAATCAAATACTAAAAAGCCCCACAAATTTAATCATTTCCATTATGCTAACACATTCAACATTATTAAATATCAAACAAGGACAATATCTGAAATCTCTAAAGGTATTACAGAAGATGTCTCTCTCTCTCCAAACACTGCTTACACAGCCCTCCGGTAATGATTACATCACTTCTACACATGAGGAATAAAATAACCTTTCTCACCGTAGAACTCACATAATTGAAATGTAACTTTCGGTGTTCAACCAATTGACAAATCCAAGAATTTAAATAAAAAATTGAATAAAAAAATAAAATCCGAGTAAAGAAATAAAAAAAGAAGAAGAAGAACTTGAAAACTAAGATGGTGGTGGTGGCAACGGAGACCAGAGGCAACTGTGGTAAGAAACACGTGCAGCTGCAGCAAATCAAACCACGAATAGAAGAAAAAAAGTAAAAAAATATTGCTTTTGGGGTCAAGGACAGCAGATGCAATGCCAATCGAAACTCATGGAGAAAGGGTTAGGGTTAACAAAATTTAAGGGACTCCTGGGGCAATATATTTCATAGTAAAATTAGACAAAAATCAATTAATTAAAATAAAAATTGGACTTGTAACAAGCACAATTAGCTAATATAATTAGACAAATTTTAATAACTCACCTCATTTTAAAATTAATGACTTAGGAGATAAAAGAAGACAAAATAAAAAAGTAAATACCCAAACAAACAAAGAAAGAAAGAAAGAGCAAAACCAGTAATGAATGGTGACAGTGAAAGGCTGGCGACAGCATAAATTGGAGGCGACAGAAGCAGGACGCTCATGCATCTACAGTAGATTCGAACAACGCACATGTAGAACGAGATAACGAGCAGATCTGGAAGAAGAGATGAAACAGAGGAGCTGGATAAGGTCGAATCTGATAACGATCAGGGACGATGGCGAAAGAAGTTGAGGAATGAGCAGAAGTGAAAAATAGAATGAAATAGAAAAAGAACAAGTTGAGGTCGAACCCTTGAAGAATAGAGTCAGGTTAGCAGCAGGTTTTTTAAAAATCGCTATAAATCGAATCATACAGCTGCTCTTTTTAAAATCATAATCAGAATCACCGTTAAATTGGCAAATTATAGCGGCTGTCAACACAGACACTAATAATCTGCCGCTATCTTCCGCTTTTGTTGTAGTGGTATTATATCAACAAACTCTGACGTCGTTAACAATAGAAGTGATGGAATGACTAATATGATTAATTTAAAATATTTAAAGGACAAATTTAATTAACAAAATTCTTCGGAAACTAAATTAGAGAACAGTGATCTTTCATGAATTAATTTGACTATTTACTCTTTAAAGTACTAAACTATATTTTACACATTAATTTTAAAATACTAATTTATACTTATAGATTATTTGAAATTCTTTGATTGCATTAAAAATTATAAATATTAATTTAATATTAAAATAAAATTAATCTTAAAAAAATTAAAATATCCTTTTAGAATAAAAATTAAAATACTCTTTGAGAATAAATATATTTTAATTATATTAAAAATTACAAATTTAAACTTAAAAAATACTAAAATACCTTTGTAATTAATTTTTATAACAACACAACAAAATTTGAATGTTACTAAAAATACTAAAGTAATTTTATAAGAACTAATTCGTATTATTTACTTGTATTAGGAATTAAAAATTTAAAATAATTTTAAAAACATTAAAATACTCTTATATTTAATTTTTAAGGTATTAAAATAGTCTTTTAGGATTAATCTTAAAAATAATAATAGTACTCATTTCAATTTTTATCCTCCAGTCTTTCTCTCAATATTAGAATAAAATACAAATTTTTTTATCATTTAGAATAAAATACATAATTAAATTAAACTCAAAATAATATTACACAATTCACCCAAAAAGAAAAACATTATATGGATCATCCTGGTACATATTTTCATATAAATCGAATGAGATGCATTCGATTTATAAATCTGCATAGTAAATTCAAATTACTAAGACGAATGCAAATCGAATTAGTTAGAATCGATTTATGCATGCGTGTCAACCACCCAATAAATCGAATCACTTAGAATGGGGATTTATAAATCGAATGTATCTCATTTGATTTATATAGAAATATGCACTCAGGCTATTTGTGTAAAGTTTTTTTTTGGGTGAATTGTGTAATATTGTTTTAGGTTTGGTTTAATTATACATTTTATCCTTATATTTAATAGTATAATTTTGTTTCACACAAAAAAATTATTATATTTGTTTGCTTTTTAAGTGAGTATATATATATTTTTTAATTAAATTTATATAATAAAAATTTTTTTATCATTGTCTTCATATTTAATATTATAATTTTGTTTTGCACAAAATAAAATTATTATATATTTATTTGCTTTTTACGTGATATATATATATATATATTAATTAAATTTATACAACACAAAATTTTTTTATAAGTCCAAAAATTTATTTTTTTACAGACATGTTATTATTTAGATTTTATATTCTATTTTTTGGATTTCAGCTCAATATTTAAAACTTATAAAAAAAATTTAAATTAAAAAATATAATTAATCTAATTAACAGGTTGTCTTTTTAAATTCAAATTATTTAAATAAAATATAATAAATAAAAAATTTAGATTTAACAAACTAATAAAGTACACAGCACTCTCTACTTAACAATGAGTCTTAAAGTATGAGCCATATATTAGTTCAAAAGAATTTATTAGAAGAATGAATTTACTAAAAGAGTTTACTGAATAGTAAATACCGATAATATATTAATACTCACGTATTCTAACAATATTATTCGTTAATTTTAATTAATATATATTATATATATTTTTTATAAATAAAATCAATGATTAAAACTGAAGTACCCATATTCCATGCACATTTAAAATTCCTCCTACAAAATAATACAAACCAAACACCATTAGCATCAAAATTGGTTTAATCACCTTCATCAGTTGGATGACCCACACCTGTAGTAATTAGTTTCTTCAATTGGGGGCCACAACCCTAATTGCAACCGTTGCTGCCATAAACCCTTCCTAATAAAATTGGTAAAAGAAAACTTTGTATGTGCTTTATCAACACACTATATATGACTGTTCACAACCACTACTAACTCTGTACTAAGTAGTGAGTAATAGTGTACCCTTCAGAGTTAACTCCCAAAAAAGCAAAATCATGGTGGTCACAAGCAAAGAAGAGTCTCAAGAAGCAGCAGCTACTAGTTTTGATAGAATAAGTGAACTCAAAGCATTTGATGATTCAAAAACCGGTGTTCAAGGCCTGATAGAAAATGGGGTCACAAAAGTTCCACCTATATTCCATTGCAAAGAACACGAGTCAAATAGTAGCAGTAAACCAAATTCAAAGTTCAGCATCCCCATAATAGATCTCAATAATGGTACTATTGGTGATGATGTTGCGGGGAAGGTTAAGGATGCGTGTGAGAATTGGGGGTTCTTTCAGATCATAAACCATGACATCCCAGTTCATGTGTTGGACGACATGATTAATGGAACTCGCATGTTCCATGAGCAAGATCCTGAGGTCAGGAAACGGTACTACACACGTGATCTTAGTGGGAAGGTTTTTTATGTCTCTAATTTCACTCTGTTCCAAGATCCAGCTGCTGATTGGAGGGACACACTTGGAATTTCCATGGCTCCAAATCCACCCAAAGCAGAAGAACTACCACATGTTTGCAGGTTTGTGGTTCAAATTATTATATATACTAATTTATGTTGATGTTGTAATTATATGATACTTGATATTTTATATCTATAGTTTACAAATTAAAATCCCGAATATGATAGTTGTATTTCAAGATTTGCTTCCAAACACACCAGGGGTGCCATTTGTAATATGGAACAAAAATTAGAGCTTTTATTTGGATGAGATGGCTGATCTTAAGTTAAGGAATAGGGAAAAATATTCTATATTTTCGCTAGAATATTCACTTTAATTCACATTGTTAAGCTCTAGTGCCCATTATTCACTATATCAGTTTCTTTGTAAATTGTGATACGGATATCACTACTACTTTTAAGTTTTAACATTATCTCTGCCTGAGCTTTTATTTGTTTAATTACCTTTAAATGATTTCGTTTAAGAAATCTTTTGAAAATGTTAAAATAATTTAAAATTTGGATATCTCATATAAAATTATATTTTTTAAATTTATATATATTTAGATAAAATAATATAAATTTATTTTTTATTTATTTATTATGTTAAAATATCTTTTAAAATATTTTTTATTTTTCTAGCATTTTTAGCTTTATTTAAAAATTTTTTGCCAAATATAATAAAATTTTACTTTTTCTATATAACTTAATGGTATCTAAACATACACTTGAACTTAATTTCAATAGGAATAGATGACTAATTAAACACACAGTTAATGCCAAACTTATCTTATTACATTCTTTTTTTTATCAAGATACATGAATTCAAGTATGTAACAACAAAAGTGACGGTGACAGTGAGTCAGTGACAATGAGAGAACAAATAAAATTCTCTTACCATATGATCAATTAAGACTTAAATTCCCTACAATTTTGCTCATGGATGCAGAGATATAGTGATGGAATATTCAGAGAAAGTAATGAAACTTGGTTTAACTTTGTTCGAGTTACTATCAGAGGCTCTTGGCCTTAACAAGTCTCATCTCAAAGATATTGGTTGTGCTGAAGGGCTTCTCCTTATATGTCACTGCTACCCTGCATGCCCTCAGCCTGAGTTAACCATAGGCAGTTGCAAGCACACCGATCGCGACTTCATGACAATTCTTTTACAGGATCAGATTGGCGGCCTCCAAGTTCTTCATCACGACCAATGGATCGATGTGCCGCCGCTCCATGGTGCTCTTGTAGTCAACATTGGAGATCTCCTACAGGTAACTTCTTCATCCATAA
>NC_029778.3:72867877-72871431 GCF_000817695.3 Arachis duranensis | reverse complement strand
AAGGCATTTTTCTTCCAAGGTTTTATAGTCTTATGTGTCATTCTTTTTCTTGTAATTTAGCATTGCATTCTTTGGTTGATACTACTTTTTGAGTTACGGTAAAATAACACCAATATAAATTTAACCGAAGTTACGTCGCCCATAACTTTTTATAAGATGTATATTTATCGATTTAACTATTATAATTGAAGAATCATTTGTTTATATATATTTTGAAGAAATATATTTCATTGATTTTCAAGTATATATAAAAAGTATAATAAATGATTTTGGATTGACATAAACTTGTTTTAAAAATGATTTATAACATATAAATTTGTAATCTCTCAATTGCTTTTTCTTTTACAGTGCACGAATATGAAGTTATTCAATAGTGTAATATTTTCTTAAATTTCTCGAGTAAGTTGCTATTGTTGTCCTTGAAATATAAATACACAGACAAACTGATTCTTAGCTTGGATGGATTTGTCATGCAAAATCAATCTTTTAGGTATTGCATCATGATTATCAATTTTCAAAGGATCATTTTATCGCTGAATTAATATTTTGAGAGCCAGAATGATAGTCAACAAGTCTTACATAAATGCCAATGAGTTATAGTTCAAATGGTATAGTTTTCTCGTACTCATCTAAGAGGTTGCAGGTTCGAGTCTCCCTATCTTTGGTCAAAAAAAAAAAAATCTTACATAAATAGTGAAGAATAAAACTCCAAATGATGATGAGACTTAGTCTTTTCACTCTTTTGCTTGAACGTGCAGAATGATGTCTATGGATGAATGAGAACTAGATTGTGATTATTAGTTTTGCCCCTTTACTTTTTCTTTTTTTTTTTTCAGCTTGTGACCAATGACAAGTTCATCAGTGTTCAGCATAGAGTTTTAGCAAATACTATAGGTCCAAGAATTTCAGTTGCGTCATTGTTTAGACCAAGGGTTGAACCAGGAGAGGCCACACCAAAAGTTTATGGTCCAATCAAGCAGCTCTTATCTGAAGAGACTCCACCATTGTACAGAGACACCTCTTTGAAAGATTACATAAAAAATGGTTTTCAGAAGGGCCTTAGGACTTGCTCAATTTCTCACTTGAAGTTGTGATTTCAACAATTGCATGCTGTTGGCCAATAATACTTTTGAGTGCTATTATATCTAGATGCTACACCATATATTTGAATGTACTTGGAACTTGGTATAAGAAAGAAAAGCATGCTACCCATATATATGTGTTGTGCCATTGATGGCAACATTTGGTATTCACATGCGTAGTTATTACAAGCCCTGTTTCCCCAGCCCCTTCTCCATTCTTTTTGCCCTTTTTTCAATATAACTACCTTTCCGGAAAGAAATCAATTATATAACCATTTATGTATCTTTATCTAATAACGCTTGAAGAATCCTAACTAATGTATTTGGGAAGTGGAGTTGACAAGATTTGATGCATAATTAAAGCTGCGTGGGATGTTGTTAATGGACGTAGTCAAGTTGAAACGAATATGTTTAGGCTTAGAAAGTTATGATTCTAAACCACAAGTTATGACTCATGATTTTAGTCATTTCTTGAAATTTCTCACAAGGTTGTGAGGGAATAAGGAGGTTATGGAGTTAGATTGTATTGAGAAGGTTGATGGTTGAAAAGAAAGTTTAGAAAGAATTATAGTCAAGAAGCTAGAATTGATGTGAGACGTTTGAACGTGTCTTAGAGAAAGAGTTACCTTTAGGACAAACTAGGTAGGTTCTTACGAGAATAACGGTTCGTTTGGAAAGTTTTAAAAGTAATTTTTTTTTTAGTTTTTGGCTTTTAAAAAGTAATAATATTAATGTCTAGTGCAATTTTTAAAATTAAATTGCAGTTTTTTAAAAAGTTATTTAGAAATTTATAGAAAAATTAAAAAAATAATTTTTCTCGTAATACTACTACTTTTTATTATATTTTTATAAAATAAGCACTTTTAAAACTAAAAACTCAAACACAAAATAACTTAATTTATAAGCTACTTTTAATATAGTTATTTATTATTTAATATTTTTTCAAAAGCAGCTTAATTAAACTGTTTGCAAACTGTGCCTAAATTTACCTAGAATAAAAAAATGACTTAGAATAAAGTTGGAAGACGGTAAAAGCTAGAGTTTTAAAGAAAATAGGAATGTAATAAATATCAACCACATTGTTTTAACATTAATCGGTCAGATTACTGGGTCACTGAATTACTGGCTCAATTGGTAAATTACTGGTTAAACTGATTAATCTGATCCTATGTAAATAAAAAATAGTCAAAAATTTAAAATTAAAATTTAAAATACATATTTTTACTAACATTTTAAGAATATCTAACTATTTTAAAACAATATGGAACATCTACAATAAGTATTTTGTTATTTTTACTCGATTATAATATAATTAATTTAAAAATGAGTGAGTTTATAATTAAAATTAAAATAAATTAAATAAAAATAAATTATTTGATAAAAGATATCTATATATTATAATTTGCATATATATTAATTAAAAGCATGACACTTTGGTAGTTGTGAATGGCATCTCTCTCATTGAGGAGAGGAGTTTGAAACCCACTTCAAGCATTTTGAGAAAATTTTCTCATTTAAAAAAAAAAATTAAATTCCAAGCTTACGGTCGTATCGGTCTTCACCGAGTTTGACTAATTTTCACCAGTTCATTCTGAATTAGACTGATTCATTTCGGTTCTTTACTTTATATTGTCTATGCATCGAACCGGACTAATATAAGATCTGGTTCACTATTTTCTGGTTAAACCGATCTGTCTGATCTGATTTTAATAACTATGTAGCTATTAGTTACTGTAATTTGAAAAGATAGTACCTGAAAAAAAAAGTGATGAAAGAAGGTTTTTCAAGTCAAAACTTTCAACTTCATCCGATAAGAGAAAGTAAAAAGATTTGAGGTTGTGAATGGCATCTTTCTCATTGAGGAGAGGGATTTGAACCCCACCTCAAGCATTTTCAGAAAATTTTAAATTTCAAGTGGTTCAATCGAACCGATCTTCACCAAGTTTGACCTATTTTTATCGGTTCATTTTGGGTTTGATCGATTCGTATCAATTCTTTATTTTACATGGTCTAAGTATCGCATCGGTTTAATATAGGATTCCGTTCACCAATTTTCCAGTTGAACTAGCTAGTCCGATCTGATTTTAATAACTATGTACCTATTAGTTATTGTAATTTGAAAAGACAACACGAGAAAAAAAATGATGAAAGAAAATTTTTCGACTCAGCTTTCAACTTCACCCGTTGAAAGAAAATAAAAAGATTTAATGGGCAATCTATTGTACACAAATATTGTCGACTCTAGTGAAGAGAAGAATTAGAAAGCATTGCTTTTAGAATCAAGTAAAAGTGAATGAAAATAAAATTTTGGAGAAGAGAGTAGATAATGTCCCTTGACGGTCTCCTTAACAAGGAGAAGAAAGAGGCGTGATGGTCCTCTCGTAGAACTGAGAAGGGGTTGTGTCTTTTTAAATGAAGACTAGCGACACAACACAGACATTATTTCTATTGCTTTTAAGAGATTAATTTTTA
>NC_029778.3:72859410-72867864 GCF_000817695.3 Arachis duranensis | reverse complement strand
TTCTTTTGTATAACAAAATCAAAATAAATATTTATAAAATAATTATCTGTAAATATTATATAAGTTTATTTATTTATTTTTTAACGGTATTTAATTTAAAGCAAAGATAAAAATTTATATTCAAAGCATTCTTTATCTTTATGTATAAATCTAATAAACAAAAAATATTTTATTTTTCAATTTTATATTCAATTTATTAAATTATCTTTAATTTTATTATTTTTAAATTTATTAATTTATATTTTTATTATATCTCCTTATCGTATTACACACTATTATTTTTTCTTATTATTATTATCTACACACATATTTGTCATTATCGCAACACTTTCTTTATGTTTTGAACCATCAAAACACAACTTCCAATAATTGACATGGACATCAATCACATTTGCTCCCTGGTTATTCAGATTATTCGAATGATCTACTAAAAAATATGCAATGACTTGATCTTTCACAGCTTTTACTGGGACATATTGCAGATCAAATTCTATTAAAGCCAACATCAGTTTTTCTAATCGACCTCTCAACATAGGATAGGTCAACATATATTTAACTAGATCAGTTTGTGCAATGATTTTCACAGGCTTGCCAATCATATAGCACTTTAACTTTGTGCAAGCATAATACAAAGACAAACATAACTTTTCAATTGGTGAATACCTCGTCTCGATATCGGTTAATACTCGACTAAGGTAATAAATGGCTCGTTCATGTCCGTTCTCATCATCCTGGGACAAATACACTCAATTGTGCTCATAGATGCAGCAATATATAGTTTTAAAGGCTCACGAGAACGAATATTTGCCATTACCAGAGCTTTGGACAAATATACTTTAATTGACTCAAAAGTCTCTTGATATTTTTTTGTCTATTCAAACTGCGGTTCATTCTTTAATTTTACTAAAGGTGTAAATACTCGAGTCCGACCTGAAAGATTTGATATGAACCTTCGTAGATAATTAACTTTTTCAAGAAAAGATTGCACCTCCTTCTTTAATTTAGGAGGAGATAATGCTAAGATTGCATCAGCCTTATTTTTATCAATGGTAATTCCCTTCTTATGGACAACAAATCCTAGAAAATTTTTAGCTGATACATTGAATACACATTTTAAAAGATTCATTTTTAGCCCCTTTTTCCACATAGTAATAAATGCTCTTTTCAAATGATCAATGTGTTGGCTTACTGAATTCTACTTAACCATAACATCATCGCTATATACCTCCATAAAGTTTCTAATGTATTCATGAAAAATAGTATTCATGGCACGTTGATACGTTGCACCAGTATTTTTCAAACCAAATGGTATAACCACCCATTCATACATGCCTAATGCCCCGGGACATCAAAAAACAATTTTGGACACATCATCTTCCGTAATGAAGATCTGGTTATATTCTGAAGAACCGTCTATAAAACTTAAAATTTCATTCCCTGCTGCAGAATCAATTAACATATATGCTATGGGCATAAAATATTCATCTTTTGGAGTGGTATTATTTAAATCTTGAAAATAAATGCACACTCTTAATTTTCCATTCTTCTTCATCACAGGAACAATATTCAAAATCCATTCAACATAACGTGCGGTTCGAATAAATTTCGCTTTAATCAAGCGTTTAATCTCTTCTTTAATCTTTTGATTAGTTTCAGGATCGGAGCAAATCATCGAGGCGTTTGCTTTACACGTCGAGCGTTCGGCTTTAACGCTAATCGATGTTTTACAAGAGAACGATCGAGACCAGGCATCTCATGATAATCCCAAGCAAAACAATCCTTAAACTTATGTAAAAGATGGTATAATTCAGTTCAAAATGGGATTGCAAGATCCTTACATATATAAGTAATTCAAATATCATCAATAGATCCCAAATTAATTTCTTCTAAGGGACCTTGTTATTTGAAACATTTCACATGTTCATCGTTTTTTACTGAGTATTTTTCAAAGCCCAAAAATTCTAAATCATAGATGCAATCAAAAGATAAATCAACAGATTCATTAGGATTGAAACACACTTGATTATTTACTGGACTTACAATAGCTCCATTCTCAATACAATGAACTTCTGCTATTTTAACAGCAATTTGAATAACAATATCATTATAATTGCGTAAACATGAAGAACTTAAACCATGACTAAATTCGATCAAAAAATCAAATTTTCACTGTATGTGTTGTCCGGAAGGAGGAGGACTCAATGATTATTCGTTCGCCGGAACCAGAAGTAAAGATTTTGGTAGATAGAGATCCCATAAAAACTTCTTTCGAGGAATGGGCAAAATCCGGTCATTTCTCAAGAACAATAGCTAAGGGACCCGATACTACTACTTGGATTTGGAACCTACATGCTGATGCTCATGATTTCGATAGCCATACTAGTGATTTAGAGGAATGAGAAAAAGAAAAAATTATATTCCTAAATGATTCAACTTTATCAAAAGAATCACTTTTATTTTCTACTGAAAGAAAATTACTTAAATACATATTTAAAGTTACCAGATAATCCAAGACGTCTTGTTTACTTGTCATCAAAGAGCGTCCTTGAAACACCTTACGTTGAACAATTCCACCTAGTCAGAAGAATGCTAAGTTGTAGATAACGACGTTTCACACTTAATCCTTCTGAAGTCAGATAGCATCCTTCACAATTGAAAGAATTAAGCATTCTTAGGGTTTTCTATCATCTGTCTAAAGAAGGATACTCTGATGCACAGTGAATGATACAGCATTAACACTATGACTTCAGAATTAATCCTTCTGAAGTCAGATAGCATCCTTCACAATTGAAAGAATTAAGCACTCTCAGGATTTTCTATCATCTGTCTAAAGAAGGATACTCTGATGCACAGTAAATGATACAGTCCTAACACTATGGATCTAATCACGTCCCAATAAGATATTATAATTTATTCTCGAAGACACCACTACAAAAACGATTTCAATCAAAAGATCCAACTTTTACTCCCGAAATTCAAATAATCTTTTTCTTCGAATTTATTTATTTTTAACTAACATGGGTAATCTCCAAAATTTTGTTAGGTTGTGAAAATTAAAAGGCATAAAACTAATATATTTACCAAGTGAATAGAAGCTAAGTCTCATAATTCGATATCCAATTAACTACCAAGAAAACCTATTAGTATTTATATTTGGATGAAAAAAAACGAAAAAAAAACCATTAAAAAGGAGAAGTTTAGAATAATAAAAAAATTATTACTTAAATCCTAAAAACATGTTTTATACTATCTTGATTATTATTACATAATATAATATATTTTAACTTGTTATAAAAAAATCTTAAAATTTAAATATTTTATATTTTAATATTAGTTATTAAATAATTAAAATGAACTATATATCATAATAACAATAAATGTATTTTATATTATTTATTTTACCATCACAATTATATTAATATTAATAGAAAATATAGATTTATTGCTGGTCTAATATATTTTATTTTTTTGGAATAAAAAACTAAAAATAAATATTGTTATGATAAGCTAAAATATTAAAACTAAATAAAATTTGTGAATCCAATTACTAAAACTTTTAGGGAATAGAAATCTACAAAAAATAGTCTAAATTAAAGTCCAAACCAAAAAGTTACACAAAGGTGTAATAAATTAAGGTGGATACTATAATGAAAATTTTATAATTGTTTTTGTGTGAAAATATTATTTTTTAATTTTTAGATAATGAATTGGATAGTTAGATTTTGATATTTATAAAAGTGTTATTTTTGTTTAAAATATGACTAAATAAATAAATTATACTTTTAAATAAAATATCTTTATAAAAAAATATTTTTACCATCTTTATTTGAGTAGTTACCATAAATTAATAATACATACGAAATGGCCAAAATTTCGAGCGTTCAGTGCAAATAGCAAATTAATTAATTAACCTCACAATTATTTTCGTTTAACCTCACATATGAAAACGGGAAATAGAAAATCAATTCATAAAGTTATTATGACAGGAACAATAAAAGAAGAGTCATTTTTTAAACAAGACACGTATGGTTCTCATCACATGCCGTTTTTCTTCCAGTCAGCACAAGAGTCACTTTTTAAGCAAGACACGTATGGTTCTCATAACATGCCATTTTTCTTCCAGTCAGCACCATAGAATTTTCTGTAGTGAAATAGTTATCCTAAACTACTTGCACTACTCACTAAACTAAATCCATAATTTCTTTATATATGATAAAAATTAAGTGGAGCAAAAAATCTAACCCCGCCGTGTAGTTGGACGAGTTTTCATCTTAAATTTAAGAGTTTAGGTTTGGTTCAATATCGAACTTTTGTCGCTTGTGTTAAAAAGTCAATAATGGTTTGCAGCTATATCCGTCTGCATACTATGGATGTGGCCATAAAAATATATTTTTTTAATTGAAAGCCTCTATCCGCGAGGCCTGCTACACAAAGGAAGAGTTTAGGGGTCAACAAATTTTATATTTTATAATTATTAATTAATTATTAATAATATTTTTAATAGTTAAAATTAAATATAATAGTATAAAATTATTCAATTTTTTTTAGACAAATTCTATAATGTCTATAATTTTAGTGTCGAAATTTTTGAATTTATCTTTTATGGTAAGTTTTAAATATAAAAAATTTATTTATTTTTATATTTTTTAATTTAAATATTTACTTTTATCTCTTTTTAGTAAGTTAGATAAATGTATATAGACACTGTAACATTATTAAATACTGACAAACCTTTTAAAAAATTGCTGATTCTAAGACTTTTCTAATATAAATAGATACTATCATAAAAATTTTATAATTATCTTTATATAAAAATATTTTTTATTTATCATTAGATGATAAATTAAAGGGTTTGATTTGATATATTATGAAAGTATTATTTTTTTTTAAATGTGGCCAAATAAACAAAACACGCTTTTAATATAAGACTCTTCTTAAAAAAATATTTTTAAAAATCTTCATAAAAAAATAATTTTATTATTTTCTTTTGAATAGGTGCTATATAATATAATATTGTTCTTCTCTTAGCTTCTTTTGTAGCATAAACTCTATAAAAAAAAGTGAGGAAACACAAATAAGTAATAAGGAGATCCATGGAGGTTTCTTACACTGATCAAGAAGTTGCAGTAGGAACGGTGAAGCTCAGTTCTAACAGACTCAACGACCTCAAATCATTCGATGAAACAAAAACTGGCGTCAAGGGTCTTGTTGACAAAGGCCTTACAAAGATTCCATCACTCTTCCATCACCAACATGATAATACGAAATCTCACAACTCAGAACATACAATTCCAGTTATAGACCTTGAAGATGTTGTTGTTACCAAAGATCCAAGCAAACGCGAAGGAGTTGTTTCAAGAATAAGGGAAGCTTGTAAGACATGGGGTTTCTTTCAAGTGGTGAATCATGGCATCCCTGAGAGTGTTCTTGAGGAGATGAAAGATGGGGTTAGAAGGTTCTTCGAACAAGATGATGAAGTGAAGAAGAAGTTTTATACACGTGACCAAAATAGGTCGTTTATTTATAACAGTAATTTTGATTTATATAGTTCACCAGCACTTAATTGGAGAGATACTTTTGTGTGTTATCTTGCTCCTGATAATCCTAAACCACTGGAATTGCCAGTAGTATGCAGGTATGTTCTAATTGCACTAGCTTTCACTTATATTACTAGATTCATCTAGACCTCCTTAATTTGTTCTGTTTGGCTTAGTTTCGAACAGTTAGGATGAGATAGATATAGGATATATTTGTGACATCAACAAGTGTACTCACTTTCATTTGTTCATTTTGTTTGTGACTTTGTGAATATCAGAATTTTTACACCAAAGTGTCATTATTTTCGAAACTTAGTGCTTGTTTGGGCGCTATTATTTTGATAAAAAAATATTTTTTTATTTTTAGCGTGTTTGATAAATTTCGAGTAGTAAAAGTAAAAGCACTAAAAAAATTAGAAAAATATCTTTTTTTGAGAAGCTGTAATTTACATCTTTTCTAAAAGATCTTTTTTTCTTAAAAAAAGATGTTTTTCATTTAATAAATAAACAAAAAAATACTTTTATATTGTTATATTTAAACATGATTGATAGATAAAAAGATCTTTTTGTATGAGATACCCAAACATAAAATTACTTTTATTTTTCCATAAGATCTTTTAAAAAAAGATAACTCAAAAAATATCTTTTTTTAGAAACTCACCCAAACAAACCCTTAATACTAAATGTCACTTTTTTTAAATTAATTATTCAAACGCCACTCTTTTTTATAATAACATAATAAATTATAATTAAAAATAAATAATAAATCAATTGTAACCTTAATAAAAAGATGACAATTAAATAATTAATTTTAAAAAAATTATATTTGATAATAAATTTTAAAAAAGAATAGCATATTAATAAAAAAAACTTGATGAATACAAGTTATATCAACTAACACTTCAACTAATCCAAATATTTTACATGAATTATGGATCAAATTTAATAGAACAAAAAGTTATAAAATTCATTGCAAATATATATATAGTTACGTTACACAATGAACAAAGACACAAATTTGAATTCTGTTTTGGGAGAGTGCTAGGTAAAAAATGGTCATTTAAACAATATAAACAACCATCAATTAAATAAAAATATACTATACCTCCAAATTAATCATCTAAATTTTAATATTAAAATAACCATCCATATACCTAATAAAATATTAAAATAACCATCCGTACACCTAATAAAATAAACATTAAAATAACCATCCATATACCTAATAAAATATTAAAATAACCATCCGTACACCTAATAAAATAAACATCTGATATATCTATTATTTATATTATTTAATATTTTCATTATCTACCTCTACTTTTTCTTTTGTATTTTCTAGGAGAGAACATATATTGGTAGTTGTTAATACTAATTTGAATCTTCTTGTAGGGATATCCTTCTTGAATATGGGACTAATATTACGAAATTTGGGATTACACTCTTTGAATTACTATCAGAAGCTCTTGGTTTGCATTCAAACTATTTAAGAGACATAGGTTGCACTTATGGACATATTTTGCTTTGTCATTACTACCCTGCATGTCCTGAACCAGAACTAACTTTGGGAACCACCAAGCATTCTGATAACGACTTTATCACGGTGCTTCTCCAAGACCATATTGGCGGCCTTCAAGTCCTTCATGAGGATAAGTGGATCGATATACCGCCGGTACCAGGGGCTCTAGTGATCAATATTGGTGATCTTTTGCAGGCAAGTTTTCTTATTCTCTTTTAAAAATTATTACTAATATTTTTTATGTCTATAGTTTCATTGATAACAAAAGCTTTGTTGTTGAGAAGAAAGGGGTTGATAGTTAAATGATTCTTGAAAGATTGTGTATCCATCAATTTAATACTCAAACAGATCAAATTAATCCTTGAAAGATATCGTGATAAATCAAATTAGTCCCTTTACTAATTAGATAATGAGGTATCACAAAATGATTATATCATATGTCAACATCTTATTGATTATAGGACCAATTTAATTCACGGTTGTATCATCCGAAATCAATTTGAGGCATTGATCTTTGAAGAACTAAAATAATGCATACTTTATTTTTTAGGGACTATTTTCACTATTAAATTTAAGAAAGAAAAGAATTGATAGATTAACTGCATATACTAATCATATACATTAATTTAGCATGGCTACCACTAGTCCAATTTATAACTGCTCTTGCTGAATTTCCATACTAATTTTAAAAGTATAATATATTATGTTACAACACCATGCAATTAATGTAAAAAAAGTTTCAACCAAGATCCTATAATGTATTAAGTTTATTTAATTTTAGATGAAAACAAAGATTTTATTAAAAACTTTTGTACACTGGAAAATCTGACTAGGAAGTTATCAATTATAAAAATTTCATACCAATTTCCACCATAGAGAACTTGTTCTTGAGAAAATTTTGCAAATTAAAATGAGCTTATTTAGAGTTGCTAATTCTACAATTTTATTCTTTTTAATTTCTTGAAGTGCAGCTTATAACAAATGATATATTTAAGAGTGTTGAACATAGAGTACTGGCAAATCTCATTGGTCCAAGAATATCTGTTGCAAGCTTTTTCTGCTCAGGTACGAGATCATCATCAAAGCTTTATGGTCCCATAAAAGAATTGTTATCCGAAGACAATCCTGCAAAATACAGAAACACTACGATGGAGGAGTATGTAGCATACTATAATGCCAAAGGTCTTGATGGAACCACTGCTCTTGAACATTTTAGAGTTTGACTAGAAAACTTTGAAACTGGGGTTAGTTTAATAATCATGTTGGTACTGATATTTATCAAATACAATTTAAGGTATATCCCAAAGTCACATAATTTGTAATTGTAATTGAGATTTATTAGTTATATATAAGTTGAAGAATTTGGTTGGTTCCTTATAAATAATAATAATAATAATA
>NC_029778.3:72835626-72859371 GCF_000817695.3 Arachis duranensis | reverse complement strand
GCCAAGTGTTCGCTTCATAGCTTTTTGAAATAAAAAAAAAGGAAAAAAAAAGGAAAATTGAATAAGGGAAAAAAAATTAAAAATATAAAATAAAGAGTAGGTTAAATAGTATTTTAGTCTTCTTTAAAACATATTAATTACTTCAATCTTGCAACTCAATTGTAAGTTATTACTCTGCATTCTCATTTACTGTTTACTAGTTTTGACCAAATAATTTATAGGAAGTGGTCATTGTCTTACTTAATGTTGATGTGTGTACATATTTATGTTAGAAACCTTACTAGTTACTAGTACTACTATCACTGGTCACTGCACATAGGGTGGCAAAGCGGGTAGGGCAGGCCAAGGTCCATTTAAAAATGAGACTGATCGATTCACCCTACTAAAACAAGCGGACTTAAAATGTAATTCTGTCTCGTTTTTATGGCGGGTTAATGGGCCAGTGGTTCCGTTAATATTAATTTATATATATTTTTTGTAGCATTAATTATTCTTTTATATTTATAAAAAAATTTTGGCATGGCAGGCTGTCCTGCCAAAATCCACAAATTTGACGGGCACTCTCAAGTTTGCTAAATTTGGGTTCTAAATTCTAGTTCGACCCGTGGATATAAGCATATAAGCAAACTCCAACTGCATATAAGCATGAAATATCATGTTTTAGTGACATACATAGTAGAGTGCACACGATAACACACCCAAATGGTCCTGGTAATTAATATCTCTAATTTTCAGTAAGGGAAGGAGTTTGTATCAATATCATTAATAAGTGCTTTAGAGTTTAAAGTGCAGACTAATCATCGAATGCAAGAAAGCATGTTGTCAATTCATTTCAATGCTAGTCTAAACTCTAAAGAGACATGACAAAAAAAAAAACATGAAACGTTTTACTAAAATTAATTCTCCCACAATTATATTATTATATTAATATCTTCTTTTCCAGTCACAAAAAAATCTTGATTTGCTTCCTTTTCTAAAAAAGTTAAGATGGATATCACATATAATAAGAAGTTGAGCTGTGCTTTTATTCCTGAAAATGATGTTTGATTTTTATGAAGTTTTTGAGGACCAGATTGGTCATTAAATTAATAAAATTAAAAGTGTTATGGGAATTTAATCAAGATTAAATCAAATATAATAAAATAAAGAAATCTATATAAAAATTATTTTTTTTTAAATTACTACTTTTTAACTGATTCTCTAGTAAAAGTCAGGACCAATTTACTGATTTTTGGCCCTTTTTCTGATCTGTTCACTGTAAATTGAATTTTGCATTGAATCGGTTTAGTTAATCTTGTTGAATCAATTGGTTCGGTCCAACTATTTGTACGAATATTTGATATTAGTAAATGGCATTTGGGTAGCTGTTATTGGCAATTGAATTTGGCCACACAACGGCATTTGGACACAGAATATTCCATATAATAATATCACGTACAAAACTTGAGAATAGAGCTCACAACGTGGCTGATTGTTGAAACTCAAATTGATTTTATTAGCAGAAAACATGTACATCTTTTTAATTGGCACTATTACTAAACTTTGATATTTTTTATGGTTCTTGTTAGAGCACATAACGTAGACGGCTTTCCTACCATCCTACGTACATTATTAGATTAATCCCTCATCAGTTGTCTTTCAAAAATATCACTCTAATGTACTCCTTATTTATCATAAAACAGTGTGTATATATATAACACGGAAAACATAAAAAAAAATAATTTTTTTTCATCAATCTTTTTTCTCCAGAACTTTGATTTATTGTGTTGATATATAATATTTACCATTTTTTTTAATGTAAAATTGGGGTTTCGTTAGAGCATACGTTAAGAAATTTTTTTTTAATTAAGCACTTTTTTTATTTTTTATAATATCTCTTAATCCAAAAAATTAAATACTAATTTACCGCAAATTTAAATATCATTCAAAAATTTATAATTGATGAATAAGTTACTGCATAAATAAAATGTGATTCGAATTTAAAATATTTATTCAAATATATAAACAAGTTAATTATTTTACCAATTTAATTTGGTTTAAAAATTACTTTTTAATTTGTAGTTTCAATGTATTTTATAATGGAATATATTAAACACATTAAAATTTATTATTTTTTATATTCATATTTTTTTTTAAAAAAAACTCAATACAAGAAGTGGAGCACAGATTGCCGCATACGAAAAACAAACAAACAAATGAAGAATAAATGAGCAACCGAACAAATGTAGATATTTCCTTGTCATTTTTGGCATTGTCATCAACAACAAAAAGGATCCGCACCTAACCACTCCTTGTAGCTCAGAAAGGACAAGTTGATAATCTCCTCAACCCCTTTTTCTTTATTATGAAAAATCCTCCGATTTCGTTCCAATCATATATTCCAAATGATCGCACAAAAACACACCATCTATCTCTTGTACTCTTCCTTCTTATTTGATATCTCAGTCCAACTTTAAAAATGCTCCTTCACCGTACCCGGACAAAGCCCATTGCATACCAACATATTATATCCAAGCACACCATACTTGTCAAGAAAAATTACAGCCAAAAAATAAGTTGTGACCATATTCAACACCTCTATTACATAACACACACAAAGTATCCTCATGGTAAATAACCCCAAATTGACTTAGTCTCTCCTTCGTATTGACCTTGCCAGTCAAAACAAACCAAACAAACAACTCCACTCTAGGTGGAACAAGTCCTTTCCAAATTGTTCCAGTAAAGCTGTAGCTTGATATATCCTCCATAACCATTTCAACCAGCAACCCCTACACAAATGAGTTAGTTGAAAAAACACCTTATTTATCATGTTTCCATACAACTCTATCCTCTCTACCATATGCTAGTTTGACTAGCCTCAAAGTATGATGAAGATGGTTCACTAGATCCAACTCCCATTGGAATAGTTCTCGCCTCCATTGGAAGTTCCATATCCAAGCTAACCCATCCTAAAATCCACAGTCCCCTATCACGATCCTCTTTGGTTTGAAATTGAGAAGAGTCTTGGAAAATGATCTTTCAAAGAACCTCCATGAATCCAGACATCCTCCCAAAAACGAGTTCGTCTCCCATCACCCACCTCCATAGACAATTCAGTAATCATCTTTTGCCTAACTTCTTGATTTTTGAACTATAGCTGACAAATATCCTTCCACGGACCCTCCGAGTAGGTAATTCCTGAGAAGACAGTAGCTCATTTGGATTCAAGTTATTACAGGAGCAGACCACCTTCTTCTACAACGGACACTTCTCCTTAGAGAACCACCACCACCACTTAAATAGAAGAGCTGTGTTACGAATCATAGCATTCCCAACTCTCAATCCGCCTAATCTTTTAGGAGCCTGCACCACTTCCCACTTAACCAAGGCCATACCATTCCTTCCATCCTCCTTACTCTATAGAAATTTTCTCTGTAAGAAAATTAGTTTCTCTGCAACAGTCTTTGGCATCTTATACAGGCTCAAATAGTAAACCGGAAAACTATTCAACACAGATTTGATTAGCACCAACTTACTGGCTTTATTGAGAGCTTTGGCTTTTCAGATGTTAAGCTTCTCCTCCAACTTGTCTATTATTGGTTTCCACGTCTTAACCAACCTTGGTTTGCTCCTAGCGAGATACCCAGATATTTAACTGGAAGAGTGGCTTGCTTACAGCCCAACACACTACACATATGTTGTACCCATTACTCATCACAGTTAATAGGAATCAAGCTAGATTTATCAAAATTAATATTTATTCCTGACATCAACTCAAAGCAACAAAGCAACCTCCTGTAATTCTTGATAGTCTCTTCCTCGGGTGGGCAGAACAAAATAGTATCATTAGCAAACTGAAGATACAACAACTCAATATGATCTCTGCCAACCAACAACGGCGATATGCATCCGTTTCTAACAGCCTCTCCAATCATCCTATGCAGAACATCGAGAATAAGTACAAATAGAAATGGAGACAGAGGATCACCCTGCTGCAGTCCCCGTTCCATCTTGAACGGCTTTGACAGCGAGCCGTTTATCAATAATACTGACATAGAGCACGTACTGACACACTCCATAACTCATTCCCTCTATTTTCGTCCAAAATCCATCTTCTGCAACACAAGGTCTACAAAACTCTACTTGACTCTATCATATGCTTTCTAGAAGTCTAACTTTATTATTGTCGCTTCCTTCTTCCTTATTTTGATCCACTAAACCGTTTTACACGCGATAAGGGCCCCATAATGAATCTTCCGGCCCTTGACAAACGCACTTTGCGTCTCGCCTACTAACCCTGGCATAATTGGTCCCATTCTCCTAACCACCATCTTCGAGATTACCTTATACACACACCCCACTATGCTAATCGGGCGCAGATCTTTGATTTCCTTAGCACCAATAAACTTAGGAGCCAACGCCACCCAAGTGACATTAGTATATGTCAGTAACCTGGAAGATTGGAAGAAACCCAGTACCGCTGTCGTGAATTCAGAGCCAATTTCATCCCAACACTTTTTTATAAAATTCGTGTTGTACCCGTCACTTCCTGGAGCCTTAGAAGATTCACAATCCCACACTGCTTCTTTAACCTTCTCAGGAGTCGGTAGCACCTCTAAAGCCATAGCATCCTCCTCGCCGATCATTTCTACCAGACCAACTCTAAAATAAACCATAGGAGACTGTTCTTGATGATATAAACCCTTATAATATTCTTTGATGGCAATCTTGATCCTGGCTTGATTCCTTATCAATCTTCCATTAATAACCAGAGAATCAATCCTATTATTCCTCCTTATCGCGGAAGCTAAGTTGTGGAAGTATCTCGTGTTTTTATCCATGTGCCTCGCATGCCTAGACCTCAACATCCGCTTCCAGTGTAGTTTTTTCCTCACATACCACTTCTCACAGCAAGTAACTAGCGCCCTCCTTCTTGCTTCCACTGTTCCATCATAATTCCTATTATCAACCATGTCATCAATCTTCTTAATCTCTTTCTCAAATTTCATGATTTACTTGTCCATATCACCAAAGTTGTCTCTATGCCATCTTCCCAAAGGAACTATCAAAGCCTTCAATTTTTTGGTGAATTGTACTTCTCCTAACCCTCTCCATTCCTCCTTGACCATTCTTAGAAACTCGTCATGTGTAAACCATAAATCTAGACTTCGGAACGGCCTCGGTCCATTCCTTTGCCTCTTATCCTCCACTATAATCGAGCAGTGATTAAACAAACCCCGTGAACCACATCTTAAGCGAGTCTTCGGAAATGCCTCTAGCCATTTCAAGCTAACCAGAGCTCTATTAATACGGCTACAGGAACATCCTCTGAACCATATAAACTTACGGTCAATAATCGGTAACTCCACCAAACCCATGTCGTTTATCCAGCCCTTAAAATCTTGTGCCGTTGAAGGTAAGCCATCAGAGCCTCGCCTTTCCTCCACCTGTGTAATCTCATTAAAGTCCCCCCCAAAAAACAACTGGTCCCTGAAACAAGCCAGCCATGTAACTCAACTCCTTCCACACAACAAGTTTCTCATCTCTAGTATGTGCACCATAGACCAAGAAAAACACACAATTAATAGAAGTCTCCGACAAAACCTCTTCAACACACAACCATCTCTCACCTATATAGCAATTTCTCATTTTAAAGAAACCATCATCCCACATTAACAACAACCCACCAGATGCACTGTCAGACCCAACATACTCCCACCCCCACACAACCATTTTCCCAAATTTTCAAAACATTAAATCTTGTCACTAACTATCTTTTAGTCTCTACCAAGCCTAACATATTCAACCTATATTTCCTCTTAAGGTCTTTCACCATTGGCAACTTCCCATCACCCCATAATCCCCTAACATTCCAAAGCTAACAATCATTTTAAATTATTATTAGACACCTTGTGGTAACGTTTAGGCCTGCTTCGTCTAGCTTTAGTCTTCTGTTTTGCCAATCTTCTTTTTTGAGCAATTTTTTCATTCTGTTCTTAGAGGATAGCCATAATGTCATTTTCTTTGTTATATAGCACTGCTCCTGATTCTTTTGCTAAATCCCAAGTCCTTTGATTTTCCAACAGTTGCTCTTCCAATCTTTCACACTCAATACCGTTGTCCTCATCATCATTGGCATACCCTTCTTCTCTCATATGGTCCTATCTGTCACCATAGCTCTCTTCCTCATTATGAATTAGCAGTTTTCTTTACCAAGAGAATCAATTCCCAGGTTTTGATTTGCTAAATTTGCATTAGCACCATGACTGCTTTGATGAGTGGCACCATAACCGTGACTGTCGGCCGCCCCTACGTTCGCATCTTCGTCGCCATAAACCCCCTCAACCAACGTCACAGCTCCACCAATCTGTGCACCCTATTTTTCCAACGTAAACTCCCCTGCCTCCACTGTTCTGGCCCCTCTTCCGGCCTTTCTTTCACCATCAGCAGCTACCAGGCCCGGCGGCCCACCAGCGGGCCTTGGAACGGTTTCAACTTGGGTCACCATCCTCGTCAATCCATCTCCATCAACAAATGCATCATGATCTTTTTCCTCCCGGATGGCACGCTCGCACGGCACCGATTCAGCCCCCGCCAATCTGCCCAGTTGGCGTCGCGCCTCCCCATCTTCAGCCTGAGCGACTTGGCAGCCTCCATCACAAGTTCCTCCTTTCAAAAGCTGCTCGTCATGGCCCCCCTAACGCACGAGGACGACATAGCGGCGTTTTAGCAGTTTGAGATCCGGGTTTCGTAGCCTGGACCCTCCCAACCCGACCCGCACTTTGCAAATCCAACCCAACAAAGCCAGCATCAACGCCCCCCTTCACAAGCGCTAATGAACTTGGTCCCCCTTGGCCCCACGCGTTGTTTTTGAAATTGTTGGCCCAATCAGCAGTTTTCAAACCTTTATAAATTTTTATCCCTTTTACTAACCCATTATATCCACGAAACGGTGAGCTCAGAATCCACGTCATTATTTTCGTCATATCTCACAAAATCTGCCTAGCCTTTATTGTTACCATCAATTTGTTGATGTCTTACCAAATTTCTTTGATTGAGCCTTAAATTATCATAACTCCATTCATTTAAAATTGACTTTAAATTTACCAATTTACCCTCATGTTCAACCTCCTTCCGTAACACCTCCGTAACTATTATCGCTGCTTGATCTCCATAATCTATTAAATTTGTAAATCTTGACGACATTGTAGTTGCTTCATATAACTAGTGTTTTTGTTAGTTATTTCCTAAAATTTAATATTGAATTATCAGTTATAGATTTTGTATATGAAAAAATTTAAAATTAAATTTTGTCATGAAATTATCGGTATTTTAGGTTTCGAAAAGAATTTTTGCCTACTTAAGATTCGATAATTATCAAACTCAATCAATAAAATAATTTATTTTTCAACATTTTAATATAATAGCATTACAAAAGTAATGATTATATTTTGTGACATTAATGATATTTTCTTAATATCTTTTATGTAAAGCAAATATAGAAAAAAAAAACTCACTTTAAAATCAGAGATTAAAAAAAGTTTTTATTTTTTATTTTTTAGTTTCAATCAATACAATCAACTAACAACAAATTCACACATCTAAAACTTCAAAACTTAAAAACTTAATATCTAATATTTATAATAATTTTATTATTGACTAATTTTTATTATTTTTCGATATTTATCTTATGTAATAAGGATATCAAATTCAAATATCTAATATTTATAATAATTTTATTATTGACTAATTTTTGTTATTTTTCGATATTTGTCTTATGTAATAAGGATATCAAATTCAAATGTTACAATTCAAAACAATTTTTTAACTAATTACGTAATTCAGTATGGATATAAATTACTTTAACATTATGTCAAAATTAATATGAACTATCTAAAAAGAATATAACTAATAAAAAAAGAAAGTTGAAACTTCTATGAATAAATTTTCTTTATAAGATTTTATTCAAATATAATCTATAATTATTTATCTTCATATATTTTATAAGAGTTATGCTATATGTATATTAAAATTAGTTACTAAAGTCAATCACTAAAATAAAATATATATTAGAATATAAATATACATTAAAAATAAATTAAACTACACATATATTATATATAAATACATTAATAATTAATTTTAGTAGTTAATTTTAGTGTATAAATAATATTTTTAATTTTATATAGGGTCTGTCTTTTTACAATATAACAATTAGGTGATTTTTCTTTTGTTGAGACATGACAAATTAATGAATTTCACGTGTGTTTTATTATCTAATTTTGGGGGGAGAAAATAAGAGTAATTTACCCTAAAATCCAACGCCAAAAATAATCTAAACAACAGTTAGCAGTGAATCAACTCCAAAAATTTCTTACATTTTCCCAATGAATTATGATTGTGACATCATAAAACTTGACCCACCCTTTAAAAAATGAGTTCTGTATATATATATAAATATTTTATCTTCTTATTGCTAATCAAAGTGCAAAGAAGCACGAGTCACAGATTTCATTCTCATCACTTAGTCTTTTCTTTTCTTTTCTTTTCTCTCTCACCAAAATCTGATAAGAAAAACCGAACAGGCATTGCATCCGATGTGGGCTCATAGGATCCACTCACTTAAACTCTTTTAACTCGCTCTCTTTCTTTCTTGTGTGTTGTTTGTTCGTTCTTCTACAAAACCAGCACTTCAAAAATCTTGTGAGCCATAAAAAAGTAAAACATATAAAAGACCCTTTCTTACTTCTTTTCTTTCTTTTCCTTCCTCCAATGGCTGCTACTTGCTGCTTTGTCTCTGCTTGAAGGGAAATTGAGCTCATTTCGCATTTGGGTCTTTTGTGATTTTAATTTTAGTATTGGTTTTTCTGTTTGGTTCTTCATCACATTCTTCAGCTTCTGGGCTTGGCGCAGAAGTTCAGAATGATTTCTGTGACAAGTAAAAGCATTGATTATGCTGGGAAAAACTTGGTTTCTTGTGGATGCTCCTCCAATGCTAACACTGGGAGAAGCTATGCTGCACCTACTGTTAATGGTATGAATTTGTTGTTTTTAATTATAATTTTTTATCAAATATGAAGTGTGTAGTTGAGTTGCTTAATTTCATTAGATAGAGAAACATTCTTGTGCCTCTCTATTAAATAGCTTTTGAGAGCTATGATGGTTCATGTTATGGTGGTATTCAGAACCTTTCTGATAAAGATTTTGAGAGTTTGATCCTTATTGCCCCAATCCTAAAATTGTATTTTAGCACAATATATGGGTAGACCTCTGCATTGTCCATGAAATAAGCCCAAAATAAGTGGTTGTGAGGGGCATGCATATTAGATATAAAAGTATTTACATGCCTCTACTGAACAACTTAAGTTTTTGGAAAAGATGCTTCGATGATAAATTATACTAGTTTGAATGAATTGATATAGGTATTTGATTACAGGCTTATGATAGTTGTAAGTTCTATTAGGCATTGAAAAAATTTGGTTTGGTTTTCGTTGTATAGGTGGAACTCATGCAATTCAAGGAATTCCAACAGGATTGGACTTGAAGAGTTATTCAGAAACCCCCATATCACCATCAAAGTTGTTTGAAGTAGTTGCTGATGACCTGCAGACACTCAACAAAAATCTTCAATCGGTAATTGATGCTTCTTTGAAGAATTCATGCTGTGTTCTGTGTTTACTCTATGCTGAGATTGAACTGGAGTTGTTGCATTGCCTTTATCTTGACCAGAAAAAGATTTGAACTTTGAATGGAATGAATTATATTCACTGTTCAATGATTCAACTCAATCAGTTCCCGCGTTCATTTTTGTTGACTTGTTAACTTTCATTGAAATTCTTATTTTGCTAGTCTAGCCCTAATCATTCTTATTATCTGCTGGTGTTGTTGCATTTTATTTTCTTTTACTTTACAAACAGTAAATGTTTGAATTAATGCTTAATGTATCTGATGACGATGCTCTAATTCTGATAGATTGTAGGTGCAGAAAATCCAGTTTTAATGTCTGCAGCTGAGCAGATATTTAGCGCCGGTGGGAAGAGGATGAGACCGGCTCTGGTGTTCTTGGTGTCACGGGCTACAGCAGAGCTACTTGGCTTGAAGTAAGCATAAATTGTCTCTCAATCGTGCACACACACATTATTTGCATGTTGTGGAAATTCTATTCATATGACACTAAAAGAGTTGAAGGGTTAACCTTCTAAATGCATGGCTCCAGGGACCTTACTGTCAAGCATCGACGGTTAGCAGAGATAATCGAAATGATTCATACTGCAAGTTTGATACACGATGATGTATTAGATGAGAGTGACTTACGACGAGGTAAACCTGTGATCTCTTTAAAAGTGTCTGTATAGTTTTTGAAGAAATAAAAGTTGAATCTTTCATTTTAGTTTTCTATCATCTGATGATCTACTTCCTGCTATAGTCCCTCAAAAAATGGATGAAAGAATAAAACTTGAGCAAAAATTCTGTATTGGCTGGGCTTCATTGTTTATGGTTATTAGCATCATCATTCTGTGTAATAGACTTGAGAAACTAACTGATAAATATATTTCTCAATATATTAGTACGTTTGAAATTAAGTCAGCTCTAATTTTTAGTGGAACTGAAGTGAAAAATGAAAAAATGATATGTTCTTCCAATGTTCACATGGAATAGATCTTTTTCTACATTGATTGGATTGAACTTTAGATGTTGGAACTTTTGGTTTCAGACTTATTATATTGCTGATGTTACAAACAGTTATAATTTCACATGCTATTTTTGTAGTATATATTGATTTCTTTTTTAAAGTTTCATACTGTAACAATTGGTTTCTTGGTTTTCTTCCCTACTATCTCTTCATCTGGTTTGAGTTTCATTATTTGAACTCAATGTTATTGTTATGTATGTATAGGGAAGGAAACTGTTCATCAAATGTTTGGAACAAGAGTGGCAGTGTTGGCCGGAGACTTCATGTTTGCACAGTCGTCGTGGTATCTTGCCAACCTTGAAAATATTGAAGTTATTAAACTTATCAGCCAGGTAAATTCAGTTATCATACCTGTTTAAAAGATCTTCATTTTTAACTTCCAAACTTTATCCGCTTGAAGCCAACCAGAGAATTTGAAGAGATCCATGTTTTCTTGTTTGAAAATTTTCACTGCTGGCAGTAACAGGCAATGATTTTTTAACACTTCTTGTTGCTGTGACAGGTTATTAAAGATTTTGCAAGTGGTGAAATAAAGCAGGCTTCTAGCTTGTTTGATTGTGATGTTGAACTCGACGAGTATCTAATTAAGAGCTACTATAAGACAGCCTCTTTGATTGCTGCCAGTACCAAAGGAGCTGCAATTTTTAGTGGCGCCGACCGAAACATCACTGAGAAAATGTTTGAATATGGAAAGAATCTCGGTCTATCCTTCCAAGTTGTGGATGACATATTGGATTTTACACAATCGGCCGAGCAACTAGGCAAACCTGCAGGCACTGACCTTGCCAAAGGTAACCTCACTGCACCAGTGATTTTCGCCTTGGAAAAAGAACCAAAGTTGAGGGACATCATTGAATCAGAATTCAGCGAGACCAGTTCCCTTGACGAAGCCATCAAGTTGGTCAAGAGTTGTGGTGGCATCGAAAGGGCGCAAGAATTGGCGAAAGAGAAAGCTGATCTTGCTATTCAGAGTCTTCAATGCCTTCCTCCAAGCATATTTCGATTAGCTCTTGAAGATATGGTAGCCTATAACCTTCAAAGGATTGCATGAGCATTTGCATTGCAGAGAACATATTATTGAAAAGAAAATCAGAAGAACATTCTTTGATACTAATAGAAGGATGAGAATCATGACATTTGAACTTATGTCATTTCAAGAATTTCCAGCAAATGCTTCCACATGAGCTACTTTGGGGGGGTTATATTATAGAAATTGAAGGACAAAGCAAACACAGTGTCATCACTTAATATATTTGCAACTTGCAAATTAAATTACATGGAAAATAATATATATATATACTCCATTGTTGTATAAACAGCATGTCTGCAATATTTTTTTTTTCCCATATCTTGAAAAGGGGAGGGAAAAGATGATAAATTGTCTTTTGTATCTTTTTCTTCTGTATTTTGTGAAGATACCATACAATTGAGCTTGTGAAATCATCATTTCTCGTCACCATACTTTATTACCTATGTTATCATGTAACTAGAAAAGATTTTCATACTTTTTTTTTGGTTGCAATCATAACCTTTCAATATGCAAGTTGAATCCTTTGACTTATCATAAATTTGTTATATGGGAAAAATGAAGATGATGAAAAGAGGAACACTTGATACTTATTTTTGTTGAATTACTAATGGTATAATACTAACCCATTCAGGTAGAATAACTTTTATTTTTTTTAGGCAGGGAGCTTCTGGTTTTTGGTGTTGGCAAGATCTTACTGTTCTTTTTTTTTTTGGTCGAGAATATGTGATTGTGGGAGGAATTTAGAATAAGTATTGTTTACTTAGGATTTTAAATCTAGTTGTTGGAAAACTTTATAAAGCTAGAATTTCATAATGAGAATTTTTGCTAAACATGACATCTTAATAAGTAATAGCTGTAACTAGATATAGGAAAAATTGTTGACTATAAATATAAAATAAATAATATGAGTTTTATCTTTAACTTTTTTATTATAATGTCAAAATTGATTAAATTATTTTAGCAACTCATATGTATAATTTACATTCAAACTAAAAAACTAATGACAACTTATATTTAAGTGTTTTGTTAAACTTAATTTTTATATGTTAAAATATGTATTTATAAATAAATAATAAAATTATCACAAACATGTATTTGAATTGGTATATTAAAATCAAAATACGAGATAAAAGGTAAAGAAAATGTATCTCAATATGTAAAGTATTTTTAATTTGTTTTGGAAAATAATTTTTTTATTTTATTTTAGAAAAAATCCTAATACAAACTAATCACTTTTTATTCAATTTTTTATTTTTAAGTAACCACATCTTAAAATAAAGATATATAAGTTTAAATTCCCCCAAAAAAAACCTGTAAAGATATTTTTATTTCTTTTTGAAAATAATTAATCAAAGATTCTCGCTACACATACAAGCATTTTTGAAGTATAAGTTTATATATGTTAATTCCAATCCAACAAAACCCACTTACTTAACACAAGCATGAAATACCGTTGTTTCTCCTCCAACGTTTGTATCATGTGTTCCTCTTTCTCCTCTTCCTTTTTCTTATTTTTCTTCTTTGCATTTCTCCTCTTTTTTCTTCGCGTGTTTCATCTTTATCGTCATTCTTTTTATTACTGTTGTTGCTGCAATTTTTCCCTCATTTTCTTTCTATTGATTTTGCAACATTATGTATTTATTTCTTCTTTGTTTGATTTTTTCCTCCCAAAAAAAATTATAAGAATATGAAATAAGAAGATGAAGAAGAAGCAGCGGCAGAAGATGAGGAAGAAGAAGAGGAAGAGAAAGAGTTTTGAATTATACAAAACTTATCAAAATAAAAATACACCGCAAGTTTTCTAAAATACACCAAAAGGAGAATGGAACAGATTCATCGCAATAACAATTCAGATTCAGAACTCCTATATCGAAATTTTACTACAAATGTTCAAAAATGTTTTCTTTAATGCATCTTTTCTTTTTCTTTTTTTTGCCTTCTTTCTTTCTTTTAGTTGAATGAATGTAGGTTCATTCTCTTCTAAGTAATTTTACAGCATTATATGTTTTTTTTCTTTGTTTGAATTTTTTGTTTTTATTCTTAAAGTAAAACAAGAAGACACTTGAGAAGGTAAAACACAAAAGGAAAAGATGAATAAAAAAAGAAGATGATGCTGATAATGAAAAAGAAGCAGCAGTCAGGGACGGACCCAAGCACAGCAATGAGGGGGCACTTGCCCCCACGGTGTTATTAATTTTTGTTTTAAAAATATAGTTATATATAATATGTCCCCATTTTAAATTTTAAATGACCCCATTATAAATAAAATAAATTCAATTAGTTAAAGTTTTAAATTTATTTTTTATTTTTCTATCATTTTGATTATTATTTAACCTAATCAAATTTAATTATTGTATCGTTACTACTTTATTCTCTTAAACCCTTTTCTTATTTTTATATTTTCAACCTTCTTTTTCTATTCCTTATTTAGTGGTCATCTTCTTTTCATCAAAAAATAAATTTTAAATTCTCTAATTTTTTTATATAGCTCTCCATGACTCTATGTATCTTTCAGTTTTATTATTTCTCTTTTTTATATTTTTAATTATAATTTTTAATTCAAACAATTATAGTTTAGGTATTAATTTAATATTTTATTTTTTATTAATTATAAATACTAGTGCACCATTAGTCATTAATGTGCTAATTGATTCAGTTTTTTATTATTAAATGTGTATAAAAAATTAGTTAGGATAACAAATTTTCTATAATTTAATTAAAATATTTTAAGTTCAAGTTTTATAAATAAAAAAATATTTTTTATAAATTATATATAATTCATAGTATTTTAAGAATAAAAGTGTTCACTCACTTTTTTAAATTTTTATATCTCCATATATAATTAATAATGTTTAACAAATTTTATTTTTTTGTTTCCCACGGTATCCTTCAACCCGACAGGCCAAGGACTAATTCGTCGCGGAACAAATTTTATTTTAATGTATATATTTTTGCCCCCACTCCTAAAATTTTCTGGGTCCGTCACTGGCAGCAGTAGAAGGTGAAGAAAAGGAAGATGAAGAATTTTGAATTATGTAGAACTTATCAGAATAAAAAATACACGAAAATATTTTCAAAATACAACGCAAAATTTTCAAAATACACTGAAAGTTTTTCAAAATACACCGAGACGATAATAGAACAAATTCATCACGATAACAATTCAGATTCAGAACTCTTACATCGAAATTTGCTACAAATGCAAAAAAATATTTTCTTTAATGCATTTTTTCTTCTTTTTTTTGTATTTCTTTCTTTCTTTTAGTTTAATGAATGTATGTTCATCTTCTTCTAAGTAATTTTGCAGCATTATTTATTTTTTCTTTTTATTTGTTTGATTTTTTTATTCTTGTTAATAGAGTAAAACAAGAAGAAATTTGAAAAGGTAAAATAAGAAGAAAAAGATGAATAAGAAAAAAAGATGATAATGATGATGAAAAAAAAGAAGCAGCAGCAGAAGATGAGGAGGAAAAAGAGAAAGAGTTTTAAATTATATAGAACTTATAAGAATAAAAATACACCGAAATATTTTTAAAATACACCGCAAGATTTCTATTTATACTCAAAGGTTTCAAAATACACCAAAACGAGAATGGAACATATTCATCACAATAACAATTTAGATTCAGAACTCTTATATTAAAATTTTACTACAAA
Source organism: Arachis duranensis (assembly GCF_000817695.3). Classification (NCBI taxonomy): domain Eukaryota; kingdom Viridiplantae; phylum Streptophyta; class Magnoliopsida; order Fabales; family Fabaceae; genus Arachis; species Arachis duranensis. The sequence goes on along the minus strand of NC_029778.3, from coordinate 72,844,009 downwards.
TGTACAAAAATATTTTCTTTAATTTTGAATCAGACAATGTCATTAATATGGCCGAAATTCTACGATAATAATAATGACGATACGTATAAGAAGAAGAAAATGATGACTATAACGATGATGATCATGATGATGAAGATGATGAAGGAGAAGGAAGAAAAAGAAGAAGAAAAAGAAATTTCAATAAAAAAAAAGGAAAAAAAGAAAAAAGAGATAATGGTGTTGATGCCAATGACAAAGAAAAAAAAGAAGAAAAAGATCAAAAAGTTGATCAACAAAATATTATTATTTTTTTTATAAAAGTCTTGAGCAACAAAATTTTACATTTTTTTTTATAGTGAGTAGTAGTATAATAGTATATTCCAGTTAAATCTAATAAATATTAGCACATGACTAATTGTTATCATCATTATATAAGACTCTAAATTTCATCAACCAACAAGGAAAAAGGAAAAAACTTTAAATTGCATCCTTACACTAGTACACTACATTACTACTATTGTTTAGATGTAAACTTAAAAGTAACTTATTGTTATGATGTTTAGAAGTATTTGTTTAATTTGTTAAAAAAATAAATAATTAATATTTAATTTTAAAAATATAAAAATAAATAATTATTAAATATTTAAAATTTGTCATAGACAAAAATTAATTACCATAAAATTCATCTTAGAAGTAAAGATAAGCTTAAAATAACAGAACATTTCGACCAAAACAAATAAAAATAAAAAAAATAAAACAGAGAACATAAGTACATAACACAAAAGCACCGAGAGAGAGAGAGAGAGAGAGAGAGAGATGAAACTGGTGAGTTACATGTCACAATGGAGAGGCATTGCAAAGGAAGCTATGGACCGAACAGCCATAGCAGTAAAGTTCCTCTGTTGCCTTCACATTACGGACACCTACTTCTGTTCCCCAACTCACGTAACGCAAAGTTTCGAACTTTTTGTGATTTTCGGACACCCATTTGGTTCGATTGAAAGAAATTTCACTCTTCTACTTGCAGGTGTATGGGCCTAGTATGCTCCCCACACTCAACATGGTAGGCGACATCGTTTTGGTTGAACACGTGTCTCAGAGGCTTGGGAAGGTTCGGCATGGTGACTTGGTTGTGATTCGGTCACCGTTGGACCCTAAGAGGTGCCTTACCAAAAGGATTATGGGAATGGAAGGGGATACTGTTACTTACTTTGATCCTATGCTTGGTGATGCTACTCGTGTTGCTGTGGTGTGTGCTATGATTTCTTCTTCTTTTGGCTCTTGTTTCATTATTTATTATTGTAATTTGGATGCAATTTTATTTATTTATTTTTTTTGTGTGTGTTTATGATTGTGAAGGAGTTTTCCCAATTGATTGTTTTGTACATTTTGCATTGGATCATAGTGAGAAGAAGTGGGGAATTGCTCAAATAGGATGGATAGGAGAATGTGATTCCTTTTTATTTGGTCATGAGATTGAGAAGCCATTGACAAATTCATTTAATTCTATGTTTTTATCAAGATAAATAATGCTTTTACTTATATATAAACTGCTTAGATGAGTTTTTGAGATGCTTATTTAACTACCTTAGATGTCTTGTGGACATTTATCATGAATGAAATTATGCAGGAGTAGGAGACTGTGTAGAGGGTTGTACTGTTGTTTCTCACATTTATAGACTAGAAGTACATTGTTTCCATGTTACTTAAGACTACTTTTGGTTTTGAGAACAGAACGAGACAAAATACTAAGAATAAGACACAAAGGATAGAGACACAAAAATTAGTGTTTTTGTATTTTCTTTGGCAATAAAATGAATGTCGTGTTCGAAATGTGTCTAACATGCAGACACGACAATTCGGCGAAGTGTCCGTGCTTTATAGGTCTTTGCCGAGTGTCTTTGTGGCCTTCTTGACAGGAAGGACACAAAATACACTAATTTAATGTCCTATAACACAATGTTTTTGTCCATGTTTCATCTGGCAAACAATTTTGTATTTCTATGTCCATGTCTCATTATCCTGTCCTTGTAAACAAATGCAGCCTAAGTGTTGAGATGAGTGTTGATGGTATGTTTTTATATGTTTTGCCCAAGATGAATTGTTTTAATTTGAATCTAATCGCGATTAGAATTGAACACCAATCTTCTTGTGTTTACTTTTATTATGGTTAGTGACATTTTGATCAAGCGTCATTTAATTGGAATATACTTATCAAGTCTTAGCCCACTATAATCATTATCTGTGTGCATGTGTTCACTTCAAACCTATTGTTTTCATGTTGCTTTATTTTGACACCAATGATTGTTCTATTATTTTTTTATACTTCCATCAATAAGTTTGATTTGTTACTTAATTTATAGTCTCTTTTCCCATAGGTGCCAAAGGGGCATGTTTGGATTCAAGGGGATAACATCTTTGCATCCCATGATTCACGGCATTTCGGCCCTGTTCCTTATGGCCTTATACAAGGAAAAGTGTTTTTCAGGGTAAGTGTTATTTCTCCATATTCCATATTATATTCTTATTATTTTCCTTTCAAGAATACATAATGAGAAATGCATCTAGACTCCTCAGATGCCAGATTGATTTGATATATGTCATTGTACTGAAGACTTCCTTAGCTGGATAGAACTTGGTCCTTGTGATCTTTTCATGTTTATTTTTCTTATAGAAAAATTTCGTGTTAGTTAACCATTTGGAGAGTGCAAAATTGTTCTACGTGATTGCTATAAATTGATCTATGACAGGAAACTCATTTGATCCGTTTAGCTTACTCCACCTCGTGAGATAAGGCTTAGATATTGTAAAATCTATGAACTGAGATGCTAATGATATTTCAAATAATAATATTAGGTTTGGCCACTTGATTGCCTTGGAGTACCGGGTCAATAAAGATGTTTTGAAGAAGGTAAAATCTTCTATTTCTCTGCCTTTTATACTTTATCTTCAATCTTTCTCTAAAAGAGTTGTTTCAGTCTATAAATAGACATTGTGATCTTTAGTATTGAAAACTTTTTTTTTCTTTTTTAAATACTAGTTTCTACTTGATTATAATGTTAGCTTACCAATTGCCATATCCGGGCAAATGTTCATATCTTTTAGAAATATTTCACTCTCTTCTCATGTTCTGAGGTGGAGGATTTTCACAAAGAACTAAACTGTGAGCTGATTTGGATTATGAAATTTAGCACAGCAAAGCAATTATCTTATTCAGTTTCTTAAAATTTACTTTATTATATCCTCTCCTCCATTGTCTGAATATGAGAAGGTTGACTTTGCAAATTCCATCCATGTAGGTACCTGTTGGGCTACTGTAATGTGAAAATATCCATTACTTAGGGAGGGATAAGATTTGAGTTGATTTGGAGGCAAAGAAGCTAACTTTTTATTTGGGTTAAATTTTTTATTTTGTGAAAAACGAGTAAGTATAGTTATAGTTGTGAGCTTTTGTACACAGTACAAGGAAGAATGAATCTTGTGATTTGTGAATGGCCACTAGTGTGCGGCTTTCTGCTACTAGCCTCCATTTCTCTTCCTTATCACGGCCTATAGTACGAGGTAAAGGAAACCGTGCTGATAAATCAAATATGTTATTGAAATTGCTTTTATTTATTTTCGAATAAACTGATTCTATAATCCTGGCTTATTTTCCTTCAATGGACAATGTTGAATCCTTATAAGGACTTATTTAGAGCAATTTAGAAGACACAAAATAGAAAGCTACCATTCTAAGAATCCTTACACTTTAGATCAAAGCATTCCTTACCCGGATATAAAAGCACTAGACTTATAATTTCTTGTCTAAAAGCTAAGTATTGTTTGCCCTGTTTCTACCTATTTGTGTGATAGGTTAATAGATGATGCTTTTCATTTGCTTACCGGGAAGAACTTATGGTCATTCATCCGGTACAATGCAATATACTTGGATGAAGCCTCAGTGGTTGCCATGAAGGTGGCATTTAGCAAGGTAAAGCACCTGATGGACCATAGGTCCCTTTTGTAACAGTGAGATCATTTACATTCAGCTTAGGATTTCTTTTCCAATACAATCTCCTTTTCATACACTGAAAATAGAGGATCAGAGGTTTAACAGGATAATTAATCTGATTTGATTTGTGAGGCTGAATGCCATGTTTGTTTCTTAAGGATTTTGATTTTTAATACAAATGTAAAATAACAACTCCACCTATTAGTTTGAAGGAGATTGACTCTTGTATACTTAAGACTTGCCAGATTTATGTTTTCATTCTCTCTCTCTCTCTCTCTCTCTCCTGAATAATTTCTGTGTTGGACTAAACTGTCCAGAGACTCATATCAGTAGAATCAAACAAATCTGGAAATTGATATCAACATATCTCAGCTTGCCCTCAAGTTGGTGGATGGATATCTATCATTCCTAGCTTGTGTGCAAGTTCTTGAAACTGCTTGGCCTCCACCGGTTGGATAGGCCGCTGCTCAAAATATGTCTGCCAACTGTATAGAACTAATATGCATTCTCGCAGGATTTATTTAGTATGTTTTAGACAATGGTAGCAATAACAGGTTTCCATAGCTTTCCCTTTTCTTAACAAACATGAATTAACTTGGTACATGCAAACACAATCAGTACAATCATTTGTTTACAATGGTCATATCAACAGTTAAGTAGTAGAAAGCCCCGTTTTCATTCTCCAAATATTAGAAATTACATACAGCCATTGGAAGCGATTCCATTTCATCCTTCATTTAGTTGCTGGTCACATGGATCCACAAGGTACGTGGAAAGGCATTCTGAAGGGATAATGAATTTACCGTTCTCACGTAGTCACGTTCGACATGTACAAAAATGCATACCTATTTAATAAAATTAAAGAAAGGAAGACAAATCGAAATCAAATAGAGAAGCTACGCAAAAGTAATACATGGTAGCACTGAAATAAAGATATGTAAAGCGCATATAATTAGTGCTTGTTACTTGTTAGAGAGACACGTGACTGAGGCAGAGACTGGCCTATTATTCGTGCTTCTCCATGCGAATTTAATGTTACCGATATGAAGAAAACAATTCCCCCATATACAGACCTGTGGTATGAGAAAGAAAGTTAAAATTCTTTGCTTAAACTAAGAAAAACAAGCAGGGTGAGTTTCTTATTAAACAAGTATATTGTCTACTCCACTAACTTTCATGGTTAGCTAGTATAATGGTATTGTTACATAGTCTTAGAATTTGCATAAAAATATTGAGAATTTCATTTTTTTTTATCTTAAGAATAGGAGTTACATTTTGTAGCATCTATTGCATCTTTTAGTATGCTACAAACTTCTGAATGTTAAAAGCATAGAGAACAAAAAATAAAATAGGCTTTTATCACATGAGTTGCAAATTTTTACCATCTACAGCAATCAACAACATGGTGTGTAATAATTATGGTTTTAAATAAGAAAAAAAAGAAACAAAAGCAAAAAATTTGAATCATTACTGCACACAAATCAGGAAGTTAAGCAAATTTTGACCATCTTATAGCATTCAACATTCTGCACAAGCGGTAGAGATGATTGGAATATTTGCAAAGAAGACAACATTATATCTCAACTATGTAACATTATAAGGGTATTATATTCTGTTATAATTTATATATAATATAAATAGGGGTATTAATATAATTTTCTATCTATTTTTTATCCATTTTTTCTTCATCTAAATAACAAAAAAAAATTCACTTTTCTTTTTATTTTCTTTCCTCTCATTTTCTTTCTTCTTATTTTCTATTTTGTATCCAAACATAGTATAAAGGTGCATTTTTTTTTATTTTATGTTTTTTACTTGTTTGTAGAGAAGAAACTGATATATATGAATGAAAGTAGTAAAAAGCTTCCATGGCTAATTAAACACAAGAACTCGTGAAGTAGGCAAGTGTATAAGAGAAATTCCTGTGCAACTTGAGCATGCTGGGATAATAGAACTTAGTACAAAAAAAAAAAAAAAGAAGATAAATTAAGCTATATGGCAATGTTAAGAACTGGCAGCAATAACAAAATATTAAAATTCGAAGTATAAAATATTAAGTTGGAGTTGTTCCGAAATATTGAGGTTCTCACTTTTATTTAGAAAATTGAAGCTCAATTTTGTCTCATACCTATGCACGAGATAAACTAAAACAGTTATTTCTGCATGCAACTATTAATTAAAGTATGAAGAGTTAAAAGAAGATTGCCCAAGTCATTTATTCTGGTTCAGCTCCAAAATGAATCCTACATCTGGTCCCAATCACAATTTGTGGTGAGATTTTTCAACTATTATCAATATCCAAGTTACAAATTCATCAAGCAATGACAATTCCAAGAATCAAAAAGCAGGGACATTAACAATGACTTTTCTTTTGGTCTTAGTATTTTCACTCAACACGCACAGCCTTTTTCTATTACAAAAAATTCCTCACAAACTCTCACACAGATGCATGCCAAGAACAATTTTCACAAGCATAAGTTCTCACTAGCACACACTAACAAGCAAGATTCACAAAAAACCAAAATCAGCAATGAGAAAATGCACATGAATCCTCATAAATTGTGTAAAATATGATTGTTAGCTCAGTCTCTCTTTTTCCAAGTTGAACTTGCTGCTCCAATCTCCTTTTTCTATATGATAGCATCACCCCATGCAATCTGCAAATAGTGAATTATCTGTAGTAAGAATTAAGTCACATGTATGCCGATAGTTTTTTCTTGCTGTCCATAAAACACAGAAGCGTAAAAACTGAAAATAATAACTTCTCTGTGCTTTTGAAGAAGAGTGCAAAGTATCAATCTTCGTTTTATTTCCATCATATTTACAACGGAATGTCATTTTGAAGTAATATATACTTTTTTTAATTAATCTCCCTTCTCACATTAGACATTCACTAAAGTGCATATGTATATAATAAGATGAAAGAAAAGAGAAGACAAATTGAAATCAAGTAGAGAATCTATGCTGCTATGCAGTATTAGTAGTTAAATAAGGACATGGAAAGTTCAAATAACTAGTGGTTGTTACTTACTTACTTGTTAAGAGACTGAGATTGAGACTGACCTGTTTCTTTCTTTGCGAGACAAATGCGGAATGCACTAGCATAGCAGATATATGTTGCTGAAATATTCTTCCTCCCTCTTTTCCATGCATCTAATGGGAAACACTCTCTCCCATATCTAATGGGACCATTACACACAATACAGACCTATGGTATGACAAAGAAACTAATTAAAATTCTTATACTTTAAACTAAGCAGAACAAGCAGGGTGAGTTTCCACTAACTTTCATGGTTTGCCAGACAAGTTAGCTAGCATATTTTTTTTATCAAGAAAAAGTTGTGGGAAATCAGTGATATTGTAACATAGAAATATTGAGGTTTCCATTTTTTTTCGCCCTAAAGAACATATGAGCTATAAAATTAAGAACACCTGAATCGAATGACAATTTGTAGCATCCCTTGCATCTTTTAGTGCGTAAACAAATGTATGTTAAAAGCTAAGCACAGAGAACAAGAAATAAAATATATTTTTCTCACAAGTATATTCAGACTCCCTCAGGAGTCAAGCATTGCTTATTAAACTTTCAGCCAGTGAATACAACGAAATATATACACAATGTAAAGTACATATGAATGTATGATTAATAATATCCGTTAGTGTTTCAGTTATCAGGGAGTAAAAAGCATCCTAATCTGTAATTCATCAGCAAATAACTAATATAGAAGCTGAAAACTGGGAAGATATCTAGAAAATGATATAACTTGCAATTGTAAATTATAAACAAAGAAATGGAAGAATGCTGATATATACTACATAAAAGAAGCACAATCGAAGAATGCCCCAAAGAGCCAGAGCAATAAAGAGTTAGCCATATGCCATTGCCAAGAACTGCAAACAATAGGCCAGACATTTTCTGCAATCAAAGGGAAGTTCAGAGTATGAAAGCTAACAAAGGTGTGCCACTCCAAAAGCATATCAATCTGTTTATGAGACAAAATGGGTATGTGGTTGTTAGGTACCAGACAAATGACACAGCAAAATATAGAGATGAAAAATTAGAAATTTGTATAAAATATGGAAATAATTGAATAATTTTCTTTGAGAATTACAACTTCTCTCTATCACAAGGAGACTACAATAACACTCTCTCTTGACAAAATGAGAACACACTTCTCTCTATCAAATATAGGAGAAAACTACTCAAAGAAATCTTATGTTATTCTATCTGGATGACTTGATTGAAATGAATTAAAGAAAAACTCAATTTATAGGTGAGTCTCTTCAATATGAACCATCCATCAATTAGAGGTATATAATTCTTTTCTTTTTCAACCATTAAAATCCTAAGGTTATAAACTAGGATTGTTTATTACCTTTCATTTTATTTAGTTATTATTTATTTATTTATTT
>NC_029778.3:72822666-72831806 GCF_000817695.3 Arachis duranensis | reverse complement strand
TTAATCAGCAACCTTTGGCTCTGATACCACTGTTAGGTACCAGACAAATGACACAGCAAAATATAGAGATGAAAAATTAGAAATTTGTATAAAATATGGAAACAATTGAATAACTTTCTTTGAGAATTACTACTTTTCTCTCTCACAAGGAGACTACAATAACACTCTCTCTTGACAAAAGGAGAACACACTTCTCTCTATATATATAGAAGAAAACTACTCAAAGAAATATTATGTTATTCTCTTTGGATGACTTGATTGAAATGAATTAAAGAAAAACTCAATTTATAGGTGAGTCTCTTCAATATGAACCATCCATCAATTAGAGGTATATAATTCTTTTCTTTTTCAACCATTAAAATCCTAAGGTTATAAACTAGGATTGTTTATTACCTTTCATTTTATTTAGTTATTATTTATTTATTTATTTATTTTCTAAAATTAGCTTTACTAATTTTCACAGTGGTAATTTTAGAAACTTCCCAATCATCCTGTTTCTGGTAATTGTTTTGAAAGTGGATCTACAATACAAAACAAAACAAAAAATAACAATGCAAAAATGGTAACTTGGATGCTGACAAGCAGTATGATTATACCCTTATGTGCCTTAAAAAGTATGATTATACCCTTGTTTATTCAAAGAATACGGCATTGTTACTAAAATATTAGGAGAAAAAAAGGACACAAAAACATGCAAAGTTTGTGTCATATCAAACATATTGTTGTCTTCGAAGTATAAGCTAAAACGGAAATAAGAGAATTTATATATACCAAGTTAGGGAAGTAAGAGACTTTGCTGTATACATCACTTATGATAAAAAATGGAAATGTGTGATAATCAGTTTTGTTGAAAATAGTTTGAAATCAGATAAATAGTTCTTACCTAAAAGGGCTTAGCTATATGTTACGTTATCACCTTTTGAGGGATCAACCTCAGTCTATGCGTATGTTTGGGATGTGAGCAATCTTGGGCCAATCTTCTCCACTTTCAACCGAGTATCTGCGCTTTAGGACTCGACAATCACTAATCCGTAGTGAGTTTATGTTGGTAAGGCAACGCTCAGTTTCATGCAATGATTCTACTTTGGGGCATCTATTGATGTGTGAGCATAGTGTCGCAGCCCAAAGTGAGCCATGATTGGCGGTCAGGAAAATAGTTCCCCAGCAAGTTTAGCTGATTCGAATATAAGATAAATAAGGTTACACATAATTTTTTGATAAATAATTACATATTTTTAACAAAAATAAAATAAATAAATATGAATGGATTCTGCCTGTGATATATGGAGTAGATGACGCCTAAGAACTCAACAAGGAATAGATACCCATTGCAGATCATTACTCTTGAATAGACATACTCACATAATCAAATATTTATTCCTGAAAAATATTTAAAAAAAAAACGGAGTGAGTTTTGCAACCCAGTGACTAAACAGGACATCTATAATTCACATGAGACCATATAAACATTATTATAAAAATAATTTTAGTTAGAAAATAATAATTTATATGAATGAGTGAATCAATAAGGGAGTTCTCATACAGAAATCAAATCAAATAGTCCACACTTGGCGGCTCCACCTCTAAGGGTAGCCCTTTCCTCTCGTGTGTCCGTACGAAATAACAGATCCAACATGTGGCCTACACGTTAGGCTAGCAATGCCCTTGCTAGCTGACGTCTGAGCCAGATGTATCTAGGTTAACGTCATAATTGCCGTTAACTACGGTTTTCTAATACGAGCCTCCCAAACCAATTCAAAACATATAATTTTAAATATAACAAATTTTTCGGTCTTCAAACATATAATGTATCAAATCAAATCAAATAATACTTTTCCATCCAACTCCTTTTCAATAATATTTTCTCAATCTTAAGGCATTTCAAACATATTTCACAATTTCAAAATAAGTGAATAACAAGTTAACAACAAATACTTCAATGCTTCAAAAAAATACATATTCAAATAAAATCAAATATTTTAAAATAATATAAAGTTTTATCAAACATGCATATAGCCTCATAAAAACATATAGTCTCATGTGCATATTAAAATGTACTTAACAAAGATAAATATTTAGTTCTAATAAATCAATTATTCAATCTAATTTTAAATCCTTTGATAATATGTAAGTTTAATTATAAGTTCAAAACAATGTATATCAAAATAAAATAATTATAGATGCAAAGCCAACCAATTATAAATGTAAAGCCTACTCACAACATGGTTCTAAGGGACCAAAGATATCGAACCCGAGTGCTAGAATCCAAGGTGAGGAGGATTGAAGTAAAATGAAACGAATGAGCGCAGAATTTGGATTGAGACGGTGGCAGCAACTTCCACGGCTACATCACATATGTAATCATAACATCAACAGCTCCAATCGTTCCATGATAGCACTAATACCAGTACTCAAGATAATTCCCAGCAGAAACGCAACAAAAGTAGGGCGATAATACTAAAACAAAGACATATTATCGCAATTAAAACCAGAGCATGTAAGAAAAGAAGAAAATATAGCAGAGTAAAGGTGGAAGCGTTACAGTTTCATAAATGGAATCAGATCATAGGAAAAATTGTGCTGATTTAGAGACAAGAATGAAGGGGGTGTGGGGCTGAGCAAGATCAAAATAGGGATGGAGACGGTTCATTAGCAGTGACGTCGGTGATGCTCCCCTGACGACGAGCTCTGTTGATGGCAACAGCAAACGCGACGATAGTGAACGGCTCCTCCATCGCGACTCTTTCTTCCTCCCTTCACTGGCCGACTCAAACTCTTCCTCTTCATTCAGCAATGATGGTGACCCCCAACAGAGATGATGGTGGTTGAAGCTTAGCGGCGACGGAGACAAGGCGCGGCGGCTGTAGCAGTTCAACGGCGGCAGTCCTTCTTCCGCGTCTCCTCTCTCGCACTCATCCCCCCTCTCCGACGCATCTCTCTCGGTTCTGGCCTTTGATGTCGACGCAACTCCAGCGAGCTGGACGCGGCTGGTGGCGACGCGACGGGACACGAGCGGTGTGCTCTAGGCCAGCGGTGATGAGGTGCGACTCTCTCTCTCCTCGCATGGTGGCTCGGCGTGGACAGCTCTTGCCTTCCTCCTCCCTTCTCTTCTCGCGGTCTCCCCTTTTCTCTCTTTCCTTTTTCTTTCTTTCTTTTTCCGTCAGAGTCTGGTGTGTGTGCTGTGAGGAAGAGGGTGTGAGGGGAGTGAGAGTGTGTGCGGTAGTGAGAGGTGAGTGAGTGTCTTAGAAGAGGGTTAGGGTTTGGTTTGAAAAAAAAGAGGAACAAGGGGTATTGTAGGAATTTTACACATAGTTTCTATATTTTCTTATTAGTTTGGATATGAAATTATTGAATTTATTTTGATTTTAGTGTTTGAAACCTATTTGGATGCTACTTTGAGACGCATTATGATTTTATTTATTTTTGAAAAAATTCGAGGAGAAGAAAAAGGAAGAAATTTGATGCTGCCAAGTGGACGCTAAACGCCATTATTGGGCGTTTGGCGCTAGCCACCTCGTAACGCGTGCAAACCTTTTGTTGGGTTGACGTTGTGGCGTTTAGTGCCAGGTGCTTCGTAACCAGTGCCAGAGTCACACGTTAGTGGCGCTAAATGTCGAACCTAATGTTTAGCGCCAAGAAGACAGCAACACCATAAAACCTTTCTGTCTCAGCGGCGCTAAATGCGGAACTTGGCGTTTAGCCCCAATAGCGCGAAATTAGATTCTAAAGAAGGACTTTTTGGTTGAAGATTTAGTTAATAATTATTTTTTATTGTTTTTATTTTAGTTTATTTGGTTTATTATTATTACCAAAGACAATCTTTTAGGGTTCATATCTTATTACTTTATTTTATTTTCAAATCAATTAGATTAAATATAAAAGGAAAAAGATTTAACTCTTCGGGCTTCTTCTCTCTTCGCTCTTCCTCATTTCGCACTTTACACACTTTTGGGAAATCCTAGTTTTCTCTGAGTCATGAACAACTAAACTTTTCTGATTAAGGTTAGGAGTTTTGTTTATTCTATGGATTAATACTATTGTCATTCTACTTTCAATCAATGTACTAATTTATATTCAAGAATTACTTTCGTTCTTCATCGTCCTAGCTAGAAATTAGAATATATTGGAAGATAACTCTTTTTCTATTTGAATTCTGTTGAATCTTGAAAAAGTTAACTCACTTGAATAACAACTTGAAAGTAAATTCTTATAATTCTCTGGTTATCTGGAATTAACGTCATACGTGATATATAATCTCTTATCTTTGGGTAATTAGAGTTTATGTGACTAATAAACTAGAATTGGACCTAAACCTTTAGTCTAATTTAAGTGACTAAGGAATTGACGGTTAATTAGATTAGAGGAGATTAAATCACTAAGTTTGTCATGAATTGAATCTTGCATGATTAAAGTAGTTGGTAAGAATTGTTAATCCAAAAAAATAAACACCTTTAAACTTTAACTGTTTTCCATAAAATCTTTACAACCCAAAGAGTGAAAAGAAAGAAAGCAACAACATTGGTAACAATTGGATCTCAATTCACAACCTTTTCAAGTTGATTCACAGTTTGTTTGTTTTCCACGCTCACCGCACTATAAATAAATCTCATGCCTTGAGCTAAAGTGATATTGATGGTTTGATAAACCAAAAAGAAAGAGGAAGAGTGAAGGTTGATAGAGAGAGAAAATGAACTGTTCTCAATTTTTTAAAATTTTTCAAAATGAAAATCTAAAAAAAAGTATTTGTTAAATGTTTAACCTTGTGTTCTTTTTATATACTTCGACTATAAAATTAATTACAACTATACATTCAATAACTAGAAGCTAAATTAATTTCTATTATAATTGACATACGCTAAAGTGAGTAATTAATTACAATTGAGCTTATATCTATTACTAATGAAAAATAATTCAATTTCACTATGTAATCAACAAAGACTCTATCAATTTCTGTCAACTTTTGCTTATGGTACAAAGATTCTATCAATTCCTGTCAACTTTTGCTTATAGTTGTATTTAATAGAAGTGTTTTTATGAATGTGTCTAATAAAAATATCTTTATAGATGTGTCTTTTAAATATGTCTCCTTATATATGTTTCTTCTAGTGAAAGTGTCTTTAATATTAATTATTGTTAGCAATAAGTTGACAGATAATTTATTAGTACTCTATACTTTTCCAAAATAATTTAGGTAATAATTCATTATTATATTCTTATTCCTTCGTCATTATAGAACCGGTTAAATGCCGAGTTGCGATTTGACTACAGATTCATCTTAATTAATGAGATTCCCTGAAACTCTCTTCATCTCTTATAGGCCTGTTTAATAAGGACTTCAAACATTAGACATACTTAAAAGGAAAAACATGCAAAGAAAAAACAAATAACATAAAACTTCTCCTAAATGTACTGCAACGGATACATAGAACGCAATACATTTCAATAGATGACAAGTAGGCGATACGCCATACTGCATATGATATTTTAATACAAAGACAGATTGGTACGCCATCACGCAAATTAATATGCGGTACGCCACCTAATTGATGAATTTATGTAACAGTACGACCAACACATCAGATTGGTCATGGTAGGAAAATTACTTCTCATGCCTGATTAGTCGATTCTTAATACGAGAGTCTAGATACTTGTGGAAAAGAATAAAAACGATAAAGCTACAATTTATGTAAGATAACATGAGCCCCATGCTTTGGATTGAGACTGAGTACAGTAGTTGGAGCATGTGCATAAGATGGGGAGAGCTCAAATGAGAAACGTTGTAAGAGCAATGACAAAGCCATCTTTGCTTCCAATAAAGCAAAATTTTGCCCAATGCATACTCTAGGTCCCCATCCAAATGGAAAGAATGAAACTTGGCCTTTTGTTGCCTTTGCAACTCCCTCAGAGAATCTTTCCGGTTTGAACTCTGTTGCATCATCGCCCCAAATATCGCGATCATGATGAATCAAGAGTATTGGTAAGGAAACTTGTGTTCCTGCTGGAAGGGAAAGGTTGCCAAGTTTCACATCTTTGTGGACAGCACGATTGAAGTAAACAGTTGGAGGGTATAACCTTAGAACCTCGTATAAAATCATTGTCATCTGTGAAAGAAAAGGTGTGAGCGTTAATTAAAGGACTTGCAATGCTGGAGTATGTGAATTTTGTCAGTTGTTACAGATAAGCAGCTAAGAAAAAACATAGGGAACCGACTTGAAGGTTTTACTTACAATTTTAAGGCGACTTAACCCTTCACTATCCGGAGTTTGATCGCCAAAAACTTGCAAAACTTCCTCTCTAGCACGTGCTTGCCAATCAGGATACCTACCCAATAGTACCATTGTCCAAACTAGAAGAACTGAGGTGGTTTCTTGGCCAGCAAGGTAGAATGCATTGCACTCATCCATTACTTCTTGGCTTGTCATTCCCGCAACTTTGTTGTTTCCATGTTCTTGTATTTCTCTATGATTTGATTCCAAAAGTATGCCTAATAAGTCTTTGTTCATGACTTCCCCTACCTTCATTGCTTTCTCTCTTTTGTTGATGATAAACTCGAGCGAAGCTTTTTTATCTTTTTCAATTTCTTTCATCCTCTTGTGCGTAGCTGTTGGTATCAACCTAAGAATTAAATACATAATATATTCTTGTCAGTCAATTACATATTACATGTGGATATCAATTACACATATTCCTCACTTAAATTTCTAGGGGCAAGAGTTTCTAATTTGTGTAATATATCATACTTTAGTTTAACCAAATCAATTTGTATACATTGATGGGATGGGGAAAACTCAGGTGCAGTCGATTTCACGTAAAGTTAATAATTAAGAGCAATTAGATGAAAATTTAGTTAAATCAGTCAAATCATCTAATGACTCTCAACTATCAACTTCACGTGAAGTCGACACCTGAGTTTTCACCTGATGGGGTACCCCTAGTAATAATGTGCGAAATCACTACTAATTTCCAAGGCGTATATGTAAGTTTGGCTCCTAGATATATATTCACCAAAGAGAGAAAAAAGATGAATAATTTTTATAACTATTATATTAATAGTCTTACCACCATCCGGGAATATAGACATTTCGTAATTTCATAATGAGTCCAGCTTGTTCTCTTAAAAGATCGAATATTCGTTTTCCTTCTTCATAGCTGCTTCCAAATGCTGTCTTGGAAATAACATCGCAAGTCAAATTTTGAAGAAATGGCCATACGTCAATTTCACATTTTCCTTCGGAAGACAGCATCGCATCCCATTTTTTAACCATTTCATCACAGGATTCGAATATGGTTGATGACATTCCCTATAGACATGATTTGATGACATTACCTATGGACTATGAAGTAATATATGATAATTTTAGAATAATTACTTTGTAATCATACAACAAACGTGAAGTGTAAGTATAAATGAAAAAAAATTAAAATAGTAATGCTGAGTATCACTTAACGAGTTAATACTCAACTTTATTCTTAAAGTTATGCCTCAATTTGATTTCAATTAGGGAAAGTCTCACAGAGTCAGCAATTTTTAAAAAGTTGGCCAGCATTTAACTATCAAAAGAAAATTAAATAATCACACATCATTGGATTTAATCTCACACTATTAAAAATACTATTGATGACCAATTAATGATTAAAAAACACAAAAGTTGCTGGTTCTAACACTCCTCATTTCAATCTTCTCAATTTGATCCCCTAATTTAATATCCATAACTCATGTTAGTCCTTGATTTCTGCCACAGAATCACTAATGGCGTATTGGGATATAGGTTAGACTACCACAGTAAACTTCATAATAACTATCTAATATGATAATTAAACTTTTTTACTTTAATTTATTTTCTAAAAAGTCTTTAATTAAAATTAATATTAGGGTTTTAAAGAATCAGAAAAAACAAATTGAAGTAAATTTCAATTACCACATTAGATAGCCGTTTGAGAGTTTAATATGATAACTTATAGTTCATTTCAAAATGCTACTAATGATTCTGTGATAAAAACAATATCATACATGAAAAATGTTAGGGGCCAGCAATTTTGGTATTTTGTAACCATCAATTGGCCATCAATAATGTTTTTAATGGTATGAGATTACATTCAATAGTGAAAAATTATTCACTTTTCTTTTTATGGTTAAGTACTGGCCAGAAAACACCAAAATTGCTGACCCCTAGACTTTTCCTATCATACACTAATATAAGTCACAAATGCCAAATTAAAAGACTAAATTGATTAAACCAAAACTTTGAGAACTAGATTGAAGTAAGAGTGCAACTTAGACAAATTTAAATATTATTAATTTCATCACTTAACAAACCTTCCAAAACATATTCTTAATATTAAATAAAGTAAATAGTTTTAAGACTCGAAATATTAAAGATAATTAATTCTTCTATATCTAGTAATCAAATAGAGTATAAATCATCCTTCTTAAAAAAAAATATATTACCTTTAATTTTTCAAAATGGAAAGCAGGGTTGATAATCTTTCGATGTTTTTGCCATTTCTCACCGTCATAGTTTGCGAGTCCGTTGCTCAATAACTTGACAAGAGGGTTCAACGTGGGTTTCTCAAAATAATTGATCTTGTTAAAGACTTCTTTGATTTGATCAGGATTTGTGATTATGACCTTTGGTGTTGTACCTTCCCAGACAAAAGAATTCTTACCTACACATACATGGACATGTTTGATGATCTGTGTTATATAACTCATACAACTGCCTAATAGGTGTTTTTTTATTTAAATAAATTGAATATATGATTTACCAAATGTATACAATTTAGAAAAAGAGGGGAGGGGGGTTGACATATTTGTGCTCCATAATACACCAATATCAATCACGAAACATAAATAGGTAACTTTTTCCAGTTTTGTTTGAATTGAAAAATCATATATTTCTTTTATTTAAATAAAAAGTTAGTTCGATATATGGATCAAATAAATAGCTAAAGTAGCTGCTTTCAAAAAAGAAAAATAGCATTTTTTTTTCTTTGTTACATTGAGAATAATGAAGTTTGAATCTAAAATTCTATACATAAAGGAAGATAACATTAAATCTTCAACATAAAAGAGAAATAAGATTACCAAATTTTTGAACAGTGTGATGGATAAAAGAGAAGACATGTGGTGCTACATCTTT
>NC_029778.3:72804618-72822070 GCF_000817695.3 Arachis duranensis | reverse complement strand
TTTGAGTAAATAGTGAATAATTAAATTAATTATTAATCAAATAAATTAGAAAATAAAATTTTATGATTTAGTGAGGTAGAATTAATTTAAACAAGAAATTTGACATTAATTTTAAAGAATTTAGTTCAAAATTGGATCGAACAGACTGAATTCGACGAATCGAGCTCATATTGGGCCCATGGCCCAATCCACCCACATATATTATGAGAGCATCAGCTCCCTTCCTTCCCAAAATCAAAGGGAACACACGCTGGAAAGGGGGAAGAACAAGGGAAGGAAACACAAGCCCTCACTCAAATTTTTAATTCATATAATTTTTGATCTAGAGCTCTGATTGTTGTATCGTTTGCGGCCACGCGACCACTGCGTCAAGTTCTACGAATCTATCAAAATAACTTCATAGGTAAGCCTTATTTTCATCCTCAGTTTCTCACCCCTCAATTTCGAAATTTATGAGTGCATGTGTTAAGATTTGTTTAAAACTCGATGTTTAGGATCGAATTATCTTTGTGAGCTTGATGGCTCTTGCATCAATTCTCCATCGGTAAGGTGAAGAACGTTTAACCTTTGTCAAATTATTGAATTAGTGAGTCCTATGGTAATTTTAGTTCTATTTGGTGAATTTAGTGTGAATTGTGTATTTAAAAAACAATTGATGGTGTGGAATGCAGGAGGTTGGACTTTGGGAAGCTGAAAACCCATTAGGTGTGCTCTTGAAAACCTGGGTGTTGTGGAACAGTGACAAATTATGATGTTTCGGGTTATCGAAAAATCGGTCAAAAGATGGTTTAAGTTTCTCGTATTTAATGTATAATGTTATATGAAAACTTAGATTAGATGACCATAGGACAGGTTGAAATTGCATGAATATGCTAATTGCTTAGTGCCCTTGAAGATAATTGTTGATATGGTTTGAGTGTTGTTGGGTGATTATTAATTAGGATGAAAAATAGGATGTTAGTTGATGTGTTAATGATGGTTGACATGTTGGTTTGAATGAATATGTGTAGGTGAGAAATTATTGATGATCTTGTTGTTTAATTGAGAAGTTTTATGCATGAGATTGTGTAATAGTGAAGTATGGTTGATTGTGGTAAGGTTGGAGATTTTGGTGCTATGAATGATATGTTAGAATGCTATTTGTATGATGGGAGTGTTGGTATTGAGTTGATTTTTATGAGAATAGAGGTTTAAGAACTTTTGTGTAAAATTGATTTTTAGCCAAAATTTGGGAGTATAACTTGGCTTCCGGACTCCCGAATGATTTCAAACTTATTTTATGTGAAAATTGGGTCCGTGAAATTTACGCCGTTTAAAGAACGGAAGAAAAATGATTTAACATGAAAAATTTATGTGCATCGAAAGTTTGGGATTTAACTTTGCAATTCTGCAGCTTTTCAAACTTAGTAAGATTTTTTATAAAACGTACGCCCATGCCTACGCGTGGCCCACGCGTACGCGTGACATGAAAATTTTGCGTACGCGAACCTCCCTTACGCGACCAGTCGATTCTACCTGGTTTGCATGCGTACGCGAGAATGGCTAGGCGTATGCATCTTGGTCCAAACACATACTCACGCGTACGCGTGGCCCTTGTTTTAGCAAACATGAATTTTGAGATTCAACGCTTAATTTCAAATCTCTATTTTTATCCCTTTGGCCTTAGGTCCTGTTAGTAAGCCTAGTAATAGGATGAAGTTAGAAAATAGTGGTAACTTGGAGATGAAGAAAGATTTTTAAAAGGTAATATGTGGCTGAAAAAGATGATGAAAGAGATATATGAGACAATTAAAATAGTGATGTGATATTGAGAGTAATATATGAGATAATTATGGATATTAATGAATTGAGAACGATGAGATGAGTTATGAATTATTATTGATAATGAATTTGATATTTATGAGCTAAGAATGATTAATTGTTGAGCTTGGGATGTTCTCTCCCCTATGTCAATGGTGCGGAATTTACAACCCACACTTACTTACCGGTAAGTGCACCGGGTCGTACCAAGTAATACCTTACGTGAGTAAGGGTCGATCCCACGAGAATTGATGGATCAAACAACAATGATTGATTGATTGGCTTAGTTAGGCAAGCAGAAATTGGTTTTGAGATGTTCAAAAGGTTTAAGTTTGAATTCAAAATATCAAAAGTATAGACAATTAAATAAATTGGGAATAAAATACGGATAAACAGTTAAGACTTCAGAGTTATCTATTTTTCCGGATTAACTTTCCTTACTAACTATTTTAATTATGTAGGATTTAATTTATGGAAAACTATATGTGACTAGACCCTAATTCCTTAGACCTTCACCTTCCTAGTCTCCTCTAAAATTCATCAACTGCCAATTCCTTGGTCAATTAATTCCAATTAAAGGGTACATGATCAAATTCCAGTTTGCATGCCACAAAAACTCTAATTACCCAAAGAATAAAAGGATTATATGTCACGTATCCCGTTAAATCCAGATAATTAGAATTCAAGAGAATATGTTTTCAAGTTGTTGATCAAGTATAGAGCTTTTCCAAGTTATACAAGAACTCAAATAGAAAGAGGGTCATACTTCCGTTCCACCCAAATTCATAAGATACAGAACTAAAACAATTCTTAAATATAAATCCAAAACATAAATTAAAATAGAAAAAGTAATAAAATCAATCCATACAAATAGACAGAGCTCCTAACCTTAACAGTGGAGGTTTAGTTGCTCATGGAATGTAGAATGTAAATTTGTATAGAATTCCTTAATGGAATTCCTCTAATCTAATGTGTTCCCTAATGTAATGTAATGTGATAATAGAAGAGAAGTCTCCCCTTTTTATAGCTAATCCTAATTAATTTAAAATTTAATATATCTAAAATTAAGATAATATCTTTTCCTAAAAGATAAGATTTGAATTTAAATTTGAATTAATTAACAGATCTTCAGTTGATGGGTAGGGACCACTTGCTTTGTCCATTCTGCAGCTTTTAATCTGTGTTTTCTGGGCTGGAAACTGGGTTAAACCAGCCCAGAAATCCACGCCAGCAATTTCCGTATTTTTGCAGATCGCGCATGTGACGCGTCTGCGTTGTCCACGCACTTGCGTCATTTGTGCAGATTCCAGTCCACGCATTCGCGTCAGGCACGCGATCGTGTCATTGCGATTTCTCCATTCCGTGCGGTCGCGTGAGCCATGCGTCCGCGTCGGTCTTCGCTGGTCATCTCTTTGGTTTCTTCTTTTTATCTGCAGAAACTTCATCAAATTCCTCCAAATGCTACCTAAAATAAATAAAATTGCACAAAACTCAAAATAGCATCCATAGTGGCTAAAATATAACTAATTCTTAATTAAACTCAACAATTTAGATGCAAATTCACTAGAAAAAGATAGACAAGATGCTCACGCATCACAACACCAAACTTAAACTGTTGCTTGTCCTCAAGCAACCAAAACTAATATAAGCTTATGATGTGAATTTGCATGAGAATGAGAGTTCGATTAAGCTCATGTCTCTTCTCATAGTGTGGTTTATAACTGTAATCCTGGATAGGTTTGGCATCTCACTCTCCTTTAAATCAGAAGGATGTTACTGTCATCTGGAATTAGAATTCGGATAATATTATGAATTCTCTGATCTTTTATATTTCAGTTTAATCCTTGAACACAGCAAAATTTACTTTAATTTATTTTCTTTGGTGCTTTGCACCTTGAGCCTAGCCGTGACTTTAAATGTTTTGTCTCAAGAGTTACTTGACACAAAAACACCACAAGCACTTAACTGGGGAACTCCCTTTGAGTTCTGATTTTTCTTTCAGTTACTCCCAGACAGTGGTGCTCAAAGACTTTGGCATACTCTGTTAAACGCACTTGGTCTCGGCTCTAAGTGTTCTGTCTCAAGGATTACTTGACACAATCACACCACAAGCATATGACCAGGGAAACAACTCTTTGAGCTTTTAATCATGTCTGACCTCCTTAGTCATTGATGCTTAGAGCTTTAGACCCTGCTTTTATTATTATTATATTATTTTTTTAATTTATATATTTTTTTCTTTTGCTGTTTCTTTTTCTTCAAGGATTAAATTTTTGTTTATTTCAGAGAAGTCATAATAATTCTCTAAATTCCTGTTCCTTATACATCAACATCCCTTGATTCAAATTCAATTATGCACTGTTCATATCATGCATTCAAAAATCACAGAAAATACCACCACATTTAAGTAAATAAGACTATTCTTAGAATGAAACTCAATTTCTCATGCAATACATCACTTCTTTTTCTTTTCTTTTTAGATTCAAGCTCAGTGAGTGGTACATGAAACATCTTTTCAGCATTAAAGCAATTAAAAGAAAACTAATCTTGGGATTCTAACTAATAAAAGATCATGCAACAGACAAAGTAAAATAGCAGAAAACCGGAACATAACATAGAAAAAGAGGGGAGGAATAAAAATGAAAGGAACTCAACCACCTTAGTTATCCTAGCTGTCGCTTTATTCTTCAGGTTGTGCTCCTTCGTGAAGATGATTCGCCTCCCTTTTGTGCCAGAAAACCAATAAGCGCAGCGTCCAACAACACCAAACTTAAAGGTTTGCTTGTCCTCAAGCAAAGAAGAACTGAAAATAGAAGAGATAAATATTATGAGGAGAGAAAAATAAAAGGATAAAAGAATAAGAGAGAATTAGGATTGGGAGAGAGAGTGAAAGAAAACTGGGCGGCGCAAGTGACGCGGCCGCGTGCGGCATGCGTTCGCGTGATTACGTTTTAGTTAGTTGACGTAGTCACGTCGGTCACGTGGTCGCGTGACCCATGTTATGCTTCGGGCGCGAGTGCAGCCTCGTGCCTGCACAACTCTCTGTTCGAATTTAAATATTTGCCAAATTTGGGGTGACGCGATCGCGTGGGTCATGCAATCGCGTGAGTGGCTTCAGAAGGGAATGACGCGGACGCATCGACGACGCGGTCGCGTGATAAGGATTATGCGTCTAGCACCAAGCCAGCACCACTCCAACACAATATTTAGTTGTGCACTCTTTTTACGTCAAAAATCAGGGCACGCGGCCGCGTGGGTCACGCGGTCGCGTAGGAGGCTAATATTCCCACATGACGCGGTCGCGTGGGGCGATTTGTGCCACTGGCATACCTCCAACCACGGTCCAGCGTGACTCTCTGTTCATTTTTATTTTCTCCCCTCTCCTTGCGACGCAGACGCATCGCTGATGTGGTCGCGTTGCGTGACATTTTTTTTATAGCTTGAGGTGTTCGGTTCATGAGATAAAATAGCTGCATAATTAGAAAATTAGTAAGAACTCAATAAAAATAAAATAAATGCGAAAACTACTACTACGAAAAACAACTAAGAATGAAAAGAAACGATCATACCACGGTGGGTTGTCTCCCACCAAGCACTTTTAGTTAAAGTCCTTAAGTTGGACATGTGGTGAGTTCCTTGTCATGGTGACTTATGCTTGTACTGATCCAGGAATCCCCACCAATGTTTGTAATTCCAATGGCTACCGGGATCCCAAACTAGGCGCATAACGCCTTCGAGCAAGTTGAAGTAAGTGACAAGGCCCCAATAGTGTTGATTGTGGGAATGAATTCCAGGGTCCCAAATCTTGCTTTTACGTCTGTCTTCTTGTGGATCACCATTATTTCCACCTGGTGGCAAGCAATCTGAATTCTCACAGAGACATCCAAACAACCTTCTAGACCCCTTCAATTGAGCTCTACACCAATCCTTGCAGTTCGATTTGGAGCATGCAACCATACTGAACCTTGCTTGACATCTCTTGCCACTAACCATCTTCCTCTTACTCTTAATGCCACAAAGAGCTCTAAGTTGACCATCCGTCTCTAGTAGCCCATATTCAAGTGGGAAAGTAAGGATTAAGGATAGAAATTTTACCCACTTGAATGTTGTATTGGATGGTGATGGTGGTTTTGCAAGCTCCACTCCATTGTGTTCTTCTTTGAATTCTTCTACCTCTTTGCAAGCATTCTCAATTTCAACCTCTTCCTCTTGGTAGCTGTCTTCTAATTCAATCTCTTCTTCATTGCTTACCAAAGGCATGGGAGGTTGTGCATCTTCCTCCGTTGTTTTTGCATCTTCTTTTTCTTCCATGTGTGAGGATGAAAAGTTCTCTAGTTCACTAGAGTATAAACTCTTTTGATTGATTTCCTCACTTTCTTCCATAGGATCTTGCATTATATCTCTTGGGAAGGAATTTGCTTGATCCTCTTCCTGTGACTTGATTATTGCCTGCACATAGTTCTCTATATTTTTAACACTTGTCTTTATATCATGTAGGCATTCTTTCATGAGGAGCTCAAGATCTGATGGTATTTAAGATGAATAGGAAGATGATAGTTCTTGATATGGGTAGAAGGATGATGGTTCTTGATATGGGTAGAAAGATGGTGGTTCTTGGTACGAATATGGAGATGGTGGTTCGTGGTATGAATATGGAGGTGGTGGCTCTTGATAGTTGGAACATGGAGCATTGAAGTTTCTTTGGTTTTGACTTTGCCAACCAAAATTTGGATAATTCCTCCATCCACCATAATATGAATCACTACTCAGGTGTGAGTAGTAACCCATGTGATCTCTCTCCATTATTTTTCCTTAGTACAAAACACCAAACAGGATTAAACACACCATGTGGTAAACAGGAAAGTAAAGAAGAAAGAACAGAATTCTAAGAATTAAAATAAAACTACTAGGAAACACCAAACTTAATTTTAGAAATTAAGAAAAATATTGATGCTATTTATTTATTTAATTTTTTTCTTTTTTTTTTTATAAAATAATTCAAATTTTTTTTAAAAATAAAATAAAAAAGGAAACGAAAAAGAAGGAACAGAGGAGGGGGAAAGTAAACGAAAGAAAGTGCAACGAAAGAAAAAAAGACGTAAAGTTTTTTTTAAGAAAGGAAAAAAAATAAATAAAAAAGTAAAATAATTAAAAAAAGAAACAGGAAACAAAGGCAAAAGAAAAACGGAAGAAAGAAAAAAAATAGCAAAATAAAGAAAATTAAAATTAAAAAAATTTTTTTTGAAGATATTTAAAATAAAATTTAAATAAAATTAAAAATAAAACGCCTAATCTAAGCAATCAAATAACTGATAGTTGTTAATCACTATCAATCCCCGACAACGGCGCCAAAAACTTGGTGCGGAATTTACAACCCACACTTACTTACCGGCAAGTGCACTGGGTCGTACCAAGTAATACCTTACGTGAGTAAGGGTCGATTCCACAAGGATTGATGGATCAAGCAACAATGATTGATTGATTGGCTTAGTTAGGCAAGCAGAAATTGGTTTTAAGATATTCAAAAGGTTTAAGTTTGAATTCAAAATATCAAAAGTATAGACAATTAAATAAATTGGGAATAAAATACGGATAAACAGTTAAGGCTTCAGAGTTATCTATTTTTCCGCATTAACTTTTCTTACTAACTATTTTAATTATGTAGGATTTAATTTATGGCAAACTATATGTGACTAGACCCTAATTCCTTAGACCTTCACCTTCCTAATCTCCTCTAAAATTCATCAACTGCCAATTCATTGGTCAATTAATTCCAATTAAAGGGTACATGATCAAATTCCAGTTTGCATGCCACAAAAACTCTAATTACCCAAAGAATAAAAGGATTATATGTCACATATCCCGTTAAATCCAGATAATTAGAATTCAAGAGAATATGTTTTCAAGTTGTTGTTCAAGTATAGAGCTTTTTCAAGTTATACAAGAACTCAAATAGAAAGAGGGTCATACTTCTGTTCCACCCAAATTCAAAAGATAAAGAACGAAAACAATTCTTAAATATAAATCCAAAACATAAATTAAAATAGAAAAAGTAATAAAATCAATCCATACAAATAGACAGAGCTCCTAACCTTAACAGTGGAGGTTTAGTTGCTCATGGAATGTAGAATGTAAATTTGTATAGAATTCCCTAATGGAATCCCTCTAATCTAATGTGTTCCCTAATGTAATGTAATGTGATAATAGAAGAGAAGTCTCCTCTTTTTATAACTAATCCTAATTAATTTAAAATTTAATATATCTAAAATTAAGATAATATCTTTTCCTAAAAGATAAGATTTGAATTTAAATTTGAATTAATTAACAGATTTTCAGTTGATGGGTAGGGACCACTTGCTTTGTCCATTCTGCAGCTTTTAATTTGTGTTTTCTGGGCTGGAAACTGGGTTAAACCAGCCCAGAAATCCACGCCAGCAATTTCTGTATTTTTGCAGATCGCGCATGTGACGCGTCCGTGTCGTCCACGCGCTCGCGTCATTTGTGCAGATTCCAGTCCACGCGTTCGCGTCAGGCACGCGATCGCGTCATTGCGATTTTTCCATTCCTCGCAGTCGTGTAAGCCATGCGTCCGCGTCGGTCTTTGCTGGTCATCTCTTTGGTTTCTTCTTTTTCTCTGCAGAAACTTCATCAAATTCCTCTGAATGCTACCTAAAATAAATAAAATTGCACAAAACTCAAAATAGCATCCATAGTGGCTAAAATATAATTAATTCTTAATTAAACTCAACAATTTAGATGCAAATTCACTAGAAAAAGATAGACAAGATACTTATGCATCAGTCAACTTGGGGTGTTGTTTCTCCCATGTCAACTTAGGATTCTTTCCATGGTTAATCTTTGAGCTTGGGATGTTGTCTCTTCTCCCATGTCAGCTTGGGACTCCTCCCATGTATATATGTTATTGAGCTTGGGGTGCTCTCTCTCCCATGTCAGCTTGGAAATTCTCTCCAGGGTGTATTTTGAGCTTGAGGACATGTTGAGCTGGCTACGTACCGACAGTTGATATCAACAGTCATAGGACAGACATACATCATGTGCATATTGTATGATTTGCTTGCTTATGAATTATTTGGGATTGCCTACGTGATTATACTCTGCTATTTGTTATAATTGTTATCTGTATTAATTGTGAATTATTTGTGTTTGTCTTTGTTTGTTTGTTGTCCTTGTAATTTCATCAGAGAGGAACAGAGGAAAGACAAAGAGATTTAGGGTTCTAGTTAGGTTTAGTCAGATTTAAGGAAATGGTTAAGTTTAGAAAGCCTTAGAGAATCACCCCTATTCATGGTTTCTGTTTTAGTTATTTAAGTTTTATAATCTGAGTGTTGGCGTTCTAGGATTGCCTCCGGCAGGGACGGATCCAGAAATGATATTATTATGGGGTCAATAATACATATAATATTAAAAATTATGTAAAAAAAATTATATAATATAAAATATATTATAAAAATATACGGATAGAGAATATATTTTAAAGTAAAAAAATATGTGTATACTCTTTACTAACGAAGTGGTCGATTCTTCGTATCATAAAATTTACCGATAATAGAACTTGTGTCAAATTTTTCAGTAATTTTCTTTACAATATAATTAAAAGACAATTAGCAAAAAATTCATCTTTTATTTTGTTTCTAAGTTATTTTTCATAATATTCATAATTGAAAAGGATCTCTTAATTGTAGCAGTTGAAATAGAGAGAATTAATACTAAATGAATAAAAAAAACGGCCACAAGAAAAAAAATTCACTTTATGAGATTTGAAAAATTTTATTTAATTAAAAAATATTAATAATAATATCTTTTTCAAATTTTTTAATATTGTTACTTACTTTTTAGATATTAAAAATCATTAATATTTAAATTAGACTGAACTTTTATTTATATTAGACTAAATACTAAATAATTTTTAAAAAAAATTAAATTATACACAATAACTTATTACTATTAAAAAAAGTTGGGGGACCGAGGCCGCCACTCGCCCCCCTTATGTCCGTCCCTGGCCTCCGGCACTCCCAGGACCTTATATCTTATGTGTGTGGCATATTTACCATGCTGAGAACCTCCGGTTCTCACCCCATATTGTGTTGTTATTTTTCAAATACAGGTCAAGAGGCTTCTCGGTAGGCGTCTGGACTCCTGTAGCAGAGCAATTTTTTGGATTTTATTTTGATGTACAGTTTATATTTATATATGTACGTAACTCTCCAAACAGCTACTTTATTTTATACCTCTTAGAGGTTTATGGAGAATTAGGGTTTATCTTTATATTTTGGATTTTGGGGTATATATATATGTATGTAAATATCCTCCGACCAGCCTTAACTTCGCAGGCTGAGTTAGGAGTTTGTTATTTTGTATCCTTCACTCTCCGCTCTTACTTTCTATATTTGCAGGTTTATGAACCTTAGTTTTCTTAGTACACAAGTTTTCTATTTACGTGAGCATTACAACTTTTATTATAAACTTTTCTTCACAGGCTCCTCGGTATAAACTCCTTTTAACTATTATTATTATTATTATTATTATTATTATTATTATATGTTTATACATTTTTACTTTTAGAAGTTGTAATACATCGTCACTTCAATTTTATAATTTAAGCATAAGATTCTGTGTAAGGGTGTTACAATATGTCGAATTCTAATGTGTAGATGGAGAATTCCACCTATATGTGTAGATGACACGTGTATGCTTATAATGAATGTAACGTGTTTTGCATCATATGGAGGGAGACAAGTTCTTTGCAGTAATGGGCTCCACTAAAAGGTAGGTTTGTTGGGATTTTTTTCAATAAATAATTTAATTATTTAATTATCGAAATATATAATTTGTAGCGTATTTATCAATTTACATCACATTGATTTATTTCGTTTATATTGTAAATGAGATATGTGTATTTGTAAATATAAAAATATAATATTTTAAAAGTAATAAAAAATGTTAATATTTTAAATTGAACCAAACTCTTAAAAATTGAACGTTTTAAATAATATAAAAGATGGATGGTTTTAAATAATAGAAAAGATGGACAGTTTCAAATAATAGGTAAGATAGGCGGAGAAAAAATGTGCGATTTCAAAATAACAGGAAGAGAGAGATAATTTTAACTAACTAATTAATGAGCAACTGGATATATCATATAATTTAAAATTGTCCATTTAAAATTAATACATTATTTTCTTAGAAACCAACCCATTTAAACTAATAATAAAAAATTTTAGCGTTAATTTACTTCCTTTTTAAGTATGTTTTATTAAAAAAAAATATACGTTAAAATTCAACTCCTATATTAATTACAAAATATTTGTATATATTTATACATATAATAATTAAATTATCATAATAGAATTTAAAAAATCATAATAAATAAATAATCTAAATTGCTTACAATAATATAATAATTTTTAAGCAATTTAGATTACTTATTTATTACAATAATATTTAATATTTCATAAAAAATTTATATATTATCGTAAGCAATTTAGATTATTTATTTATTATAAATTTATTAAATTCTATTATGATAATTTAATTATTATATGTATAAATATATACAAATATTTCGTAATTAATTTAAGAGTTAAAATTTAACATATATTTTTTTTCTTTTCCTCCCATTAATTTAATACTTTCATCTTTTATGGGTAGAAATAATAGTTTATTCTTTATGATTTTGTGTCGTAATATTTATTTCATTTACAATAGAAATGATACATAATTTTTTAACAAATAAAATGGGTGCACAAATATTCATCATATTATCAATTTATCATAATAAATTAAAAAATTAAATTAAAAGAGGTCACAAATTAATAGATAAGATTCAAACCTTTAAAAAAAATCAATAGAAAAAAATATGATAGAAGCGTATTATTCTAAAAATACATACTCTTATTTTAGAATAAAGATCTATCCTATTAAACATACTAAAATTAAATAAATTTAAAATAATTAAAATTATTGGTATTTTATTTTATACAATATAAAAGTTAATTTTATTACGATAACTAATTTTTTTCTTATAAATTCAAATTATGTTTATTATCTGTATTGCTCTTTAAAGATATAAGTTTAAAAACACATGATAATAAAACTGATCCAAATAATAGACGTAATAATGATCTAACTGGTTAGTACCATATATGCTTAAAACACATAATAACATCGATTTAAGCTATTTTGCCAACACATTAAATCTTCTTAATATAGAAGATTAACAAAATTAATTAACTTAATTTACACAATTATTTTATTCTAAGAACTAATTTTTAATTCTTTTAAAAAAATCTATAACATATAAAATTTGTAATTTTTTTGTATAAATGTAGGTCGAGACACCACTGCTATTAATTTAATAGTTCAATCAATTTCTTATAATGAACCAACTACAAATAATGCTAGAATTCATGCAAATATAAATTGTTAGTACTCTATTTATATCTTTAATATTATATCTTTATTATATAATATTCATTTAAAATATTTTTTGTATTGAATAAATTAAAAGGTTTGTTACCATGCATTATATAAAACGTCTAATGACAAATAAAATAATGAATTCTATAATAAAAAATAAAATAAATAATTAGCAAATAAAAAATTTAAAATAGACAATATATTTATAAGACTAATAATAACAATAATTTTGTAATAAAATTTTAGTAACAATATATATCTTTTAAAATTAAGAGTAAAACTATAAAAGAACTAACTTAAACACAAAAACAACGATTAAAAAATAATACAAAAATATTTATATTTTATCTCATATTTAAAAATATATTTTACAATTTATATGAATTTTTTTATTATAAAATTTTTATCCGATGAAGAATTTAATAAATAATAAAATTTGATCATGACAAAATGTATTCTAATTTCTTAAAAAAGATCTAAATACTAGATTAAATATTACAAGTTAATAGATAACTAAATTAAAAATTATCAAATTAAAAACATAAATAACGTTGTATATATATTTATGAGTTATTGGACAAATTTTTACTAAATAACTAATTTAAGTACGGACTAAAAGAATGTTACTACAAATATTATCCAATAGCAATAATTATGATATACAAAATATCATTTAGTGATAAAAAGCAAATCTCAATTTAGTTACCGTAACTAAATAATAAACCTTTGATGGTTTATCAAATTAAAATTTATAAATTTAAAAAATTAAATTAAAAATATTTTAAATTAATATACGATATTCAAATTTTTTAAAAAAAATCAATAGAAAAACACACAATACAAACACATTATTTTAAAGATATTCTTTGTATATTTTAATATATTTTAGTATAATTTAGAATAAAAATCTATATTAAATATTTCACTTTATATATTACCTAGAATTTTAAGCTATGGCAATTTTATAAGATTTTTAGGCAATAAAAATATTTAGAAAAAGACACTATATTATTGCAAATTACATTTATTTTTTAAAAAACTTTTTTCAATTGAAAAGTTGTATTCATATTTAAATCACTCTTCATTCCACTATCTAAAGTATATGAATAATTAATGAATTATTGTCGAATACCTAACTATACAAGTATTGGCACATGTTAAAAAAAAATCTAAAACATAATATTTTATTTACTTATGCGAGTACAGAAATTAGACATTATGTCCGAGCATCCTACAATTGTGTTCGAAATTTTTAAGAGAATACAAGAATGCTTTAGATTACATTATCCACTCCAAAGACATGTGCCAACTGTAATACACGTCTATTTTATCATTAAACATTTGACATGTCTTGCAATAGGAGAAAAGTCTATTTGTCATAAGTAAATGCTTTTCGGGAATTACTTGAAATATTTTCAAAGCTTTCTGTAGAAAAGAACCATTTTAAGAAACACATTCGTGGTTACAACCATATTTTTTCTTTCATCACTTCATGCGGAGTACACATAGACGAACAATTAGCTATAGCAACCCATGGTATATATACATTCCATGATCAAGGATTAATGTACCATAGTATAGAAGAATTTTATCCGGAATAAGGAACATGACCACGCTTCTTGCAATTGTATATATACGATATTAAATCCGAGTTACAAAATAGGAAGCTAGAGAATACACAACTACATAAAAGTTTAGTTTTGAAGCTACAAAAATTGTTGCATCGATATAATTCTTTTACCCATGTATTTCGAAAGATTGCACAATGACTAGATGTACAAGAGTTAGAGAGCGACCTGCTAATCATCCACAATATAGTCTTTCAAATGCTTCACAAGTAGCAGTCATAATAGTTGGTAATGACATTAAAATAATAGTGCAGGAACAAAATATCAAGGTCCAAACTCATGTCGATAACCTCAGAAAGATTCAAGAATTTGTTGGCTATTATGATCCACTACAATAGCCTCTTCTTTTTTTCATTTAGAATCCATGGATGAGATATCAATACCCAAACTCAAATTGGTAACAAAGTATCATGTGGGACATAGTATAACTATATGCTCCAAGTACATACTCATATTTTATAGACTTTCTTTGATGATAGTTTGTACCAATACATTATTTCACAATTTTTAACAGATTTCAAATATCATTAAAATTCGTAAATCCGTCCTAATGATCACTCAACAGTTTTGTAAGTAGGACGACTTCTTTAACAATATGTTGTTGATAATTATGTGAAAATTGAAACAGGTAAGTTAAGATGGGTTTGACAAAGACAATAGAAGTTTCGAGTTAAACTATATCAAGGCTTATAAGATGCTTTGCATACAGGAGAGACTAGTGCTAGTAAATAGTTTTTTATTTAACGGCTACACCATAGATCATTACATGTTTTCGAAGTTAAAATTCCAAACTAATAATACTTTTCTCTATAATTAATTTTAGAAAATATTAATAGAAGAACGATATTACCATCATCGTTTGTGGGCAGTCGTCGAGACTACGAGACATGACCCAACGATATGAGGATGGAATGGTTATTGTTCTAAAAGAAGGTAAACTGAATATTTTTCTCACTATGACATGTAATCTATGATGTTCAGAAATAACTTCGAAACTCAGTCCTATTCAAACTCCACAAGATCGTCCGAATCTAACAACCAGAATTTTTAAAGCTAATTTCGAACAATTAAAGGAAGATGTTATTACTAAGGATGTATTGAGAAATGTAAAAAGTTATATTTATATCACTAAGTTTAACAACTAATGACTAAGATTCTTGAATAAATAAATTGATATCAAAAGAGCTCATCAAGAGATAAGAGAAAGAAATTCGAACATCTTCTTTACTCAATAGATATGCACCAGCTAATATTCAGATAAATAAATTATGAAAATAATATGATACATCATTGAAATATATCAATATTGATTTTTTAAGAAACTAACTTATGCAATGTTTATATTTATTTTGAAAAAAATTCAAATTTTTATTTCTTTAAATGTTGATATCAATTTCAAAATTTTAGAAAATTTAAAATGTATCATTATTTAATTCAAAAGTAATATACAAAAACATTATTAAAATATATTGTGATACATATATGCAATAAATTACATAAAGAAGAATTCTAACAGTTGTAGAGTATATAAAAAAATTAACAATTAATTATATTAATGAGACCAATTAATAATAAAGTAAGTATTATTATATTAATGATTGTGACAATTACACCGATGATACGTATTTCTATTTTAATATTATTAATCAAATGTGCTATTTAAATTAGGTTTATTCACTCAAAATTTATTCTATTAGTTGAAAAAGTACGTTTAAAGCAGACAAAACTCTATTATGAAAGATGATAAAAAAAAATATTGAATAAAAAGAATAAAAAATAATAAAATAAATTTTATTGTACAATAATATCATCTATTTAGACGTATATACTAATTATGTTAAAATTTTAACTTTTTATTTTTCAGCCATAAATTCAAAAGAATACAACTAGCTCATTTTGATGAAAAACAATAATATAAGTAACTGTTATTAAATAAAATTTTCTAACAAATTAGATGTAATGCCATTTAATTTATATTTTGTCAATAATAAATAAAGATTAATGCCATTTTTTGTCTTTTCAAAAAATTCAATGAAAAACAATATATCTCTATTCTATAGGTTTTGATTGAATTAATTGAATTCTTCTCAATAATAAAGAATCAATTCAATTGAATAAGTTTAAAGCATTTATATAGTTATTTTTATGATAAAAAATTTTAACAATTTTTAAGACTAAAAAAATTATTGATAAAGAGATATATGATGAATTACGAAAGATTTTTTTCAGGTATACAATTTTTATATTCTCTTATTTTGTTTATTAATTATTCTTATAGTTTGATACTTAAAAACGAAAAAATAAGCATATTCATTTCTTCTGTTTTTTCACTATTTGTAGGAAAATAAAGACCTTTTTAGATCAAATTCATAATTTAGCCTACAACTTAAAAAAGATGAAGACAAATATGAATATCTAATAAATAAGCTTAATTTAAGCTTAATTTATTTTTTTTTGTAAATAACTGACATGTATTTTGATTATTTTTTTATAATAATTTTAATTTCAACAAAATATAATATAAATAAGGTCACGTTAATATTAAAATAATAAAAAAATACTTATCTAATAAATTGAAAAGATAAATAATATATTAATAAAAAAATAAAATTAATTTTAAAAAAATAAAAAATAGTTGAACAGGTACAATAATACTTGTTAAATTGCTAGTAAAATTAATTTTTTTACTAACATAATATTTTATAATCAAATATACGTATAAACTACTTTATATTAAACATGTATCATGTTAGAATAAAATTAAACTCTTTCCATATATATATATACCGTCATCTTGCATTGAATTTGTGGATATTTGATATTATAATATTATTAATATATAGGGCGGTTAATTACAATTTTTGTAATACGCCTCAGCTTCATTGCAATCTGAAACTTAAGTCAGATTTTTCGTATTTTTTAAAGTTAAGCTCCCGTAAAATTTTTTGATTGTTTACTTGATGAGGAATAAAAAATTATGGTGAATACCATCAAACCTTTTCTAAATTAAAAGATAAGTTATATCTTGTGATATATCTTTTTATTATTAACTGAAATAAAATTAATTAATTTATCATGATTAACTTTAGTTTTAATTTAATTTAAATTTTGTTAATTTAATTAACTAATCATGATGTAACTTTTTTTTTACAAATTATAAAAATTATTATAAATTCTAATTTTATATTTCTCAAATTATACATTTATTAATCAATTTCAATTGTAAAATAAAAAATTGTCAAAACAAAAAAAATAAATTAAAAAAATTCAAGAAACACAAAATATTTAAAATTTTCAAAATTTTCTCTCTCTTGATTTCTTAAATTTAAAAAAATAATAAAATATAAAATAGAACTCCTCTAGTCATTTTTATAATTTGTAAAAAAGTTATACTATAGTTAGTTGATTAGGTTAACAAAATTTAGGTTAGATTAAGAAGAGTTATATGATAGTTAAAAATTATTAGAGAATTTTTATTTTTTATTTTTTATTTTTTTTTTAATTTAAGAAAGTAAAAGAGAGAAAATTTTGAAAATTTTAAATTTGTGTGCATCTTGGCTTTTTTTTATTTATTCTTTGTCTTTCAA
>NC_029778.3:72799213-72803942 GCF_000817695.3 Arachis duranensis | reverse complement strand
TTTTTTTTATTTATTTTTTGTCTTTCAAAATTTTTTATATTTTGTGATTAAAATTTATTAATCAATATATAATTTGAGAAAAATAAAAAATTACAAAATTAAACTTTTTTTAATAATTTTTATAATTTGCAAAAAAAAATTATATCATGATGAATTAATTAAATTAACAAAATTTAAGATAGACTAAAAGTTAAAATTAATCATAATAAGTCAATTCATTTCATTTAATTTAATAATAAAAAAATATGTCATAATAGATAATTTATCCTCTAATTTAAAGAGAATTGGGTAAAATTCACCAAAAATTATTCATGAAATGACAATGCTTAATAGTAGTATTCTGATTATAACATTATTATTTGATATTAATATTTGATTTATATATTAATTATAATCGACTTATAACAACAGTACAGCGGGATCACAGTCAAAGAGGGGATATGTTATTACTAGTACGTTAATTAGCTTAAGAATTTTTTTATAATATAAAATAAAAAATTTATTAATTCCTAAAAGAAGAGATTTGGACTTTATTTTCGAAAATATGATTTTTTTATATTAAAGGCAAGTTTGCCGCACCCTCGGTGAATTCTATAATTTATATAGAGTTCGCCGCACTCCCAGACGAATTCTATGTTGGATTTTAAAAATAAATGTGAGGCTATTGGATAGCGGAGCTGAGTATCGCAAGTTCCTTTTCCACCTTCTTTCTAGTAGTTACATATTCTCTCAATAATGTCAAGAAATTCATTGTTATCAATTCATTATGATGGTGAAATAGTATACGATCAAGAAGGTTCTATCATTTTTAGATCTAGGCAACCGATAATTACCTATATGACACCTAAAGTCAACAGTCTAACGGCGTTGAAGAATCTGATATTGCATTCTATCGGGCAACAAGAGACTAAAATGGTGAAAAAAAGTTACTACAGATATCTGACACAAGTAAATGATAGCTTGTTATATAAAAGGTATATCACAGTTGTCTTGGCTCTGTTAATAGTATATTTATTTGATCATGGTTATGAGAAATATTTATGTTGTTTTGAATTAGGTATCATTTACGTGACGACGAGGACGTACGTCTTATAAGGTCGTGGCACAACAGATGGACACATGTTCATTTGTTGGAATTATTCGTGTTCCTCGTTGAGTTGGGTGGTCAAGGATCATCTGCAGATACTATCGATGATAGTCCATTGAGTGGAGCTGTTAGACGGAATATTTGAAGGACGATGGTCAATCTGAATTTGCCACCTGAAGGTAGTCAAGAGGGGTCTAATGTTAAAGTTCGGAATGCTGACATGATGGGTGACGATGTTAAAAGTCATAAGGGTTATCAGGGATCCGATGATAGATCTGTATGAAGTTAACCCCGATGACGGAGACAATGCTGATGACGAACCACCTGAAATTCTTGATGATAGTGACGAGGAAGAAGAGATGAACTACTACGATGAGATACAAATTGCTCTGACACAAAATGCGATTTCTCGACTGTATGACCGGCCGGATCACTTCTCCCAGTTGAATATCGATGCAATGACTTCGGATTGGTCATTTACCCAAGGAGGCCCCGAAGAGAATTCAAGCAATGAGTTTGAGGTTGGACAACAATTTCAGAACAAGGAAGAAGTCATGTTGGAAGTTAAAATGTATAGCATTAAGAGGGATGTGGAGTATAAAATAACAGACTGTGACCATTTGAGATATAATACATAGTGTATCCAGTTTGGGCCTGGATGTTCTTGGAGCATACTCATATCTTTTCGCCAAAAGCAAGAAAAGTGGGAGGTTAGGAGATACATTGGTCCTCATACTTGCATGCAAGCATCAATGGGTTAAGACCATCGTAGGTTGGATTCGAAGGTGATTGCTCAACACATTTTCACAATAGTAAAAGGGGATCCAACAATCAGCATCAGGGTGCTGCAAGGAGGTGTGGAGAATCACTTCGGTTACAAGGTATCCTATAGAAAAGTTTGGCTTGCGAAACAGAGAGTTATTGCTAGAATATGTGGCGATTGGGAGGAGTCATCCGGCCGTAGCAGCGGAATATGGTGATAGGCCTAGGACAGCAGCAAGCTAACGTACCCACCCAAATTACGCTGACCATGCTCCGTGGCACGGACATCTGGTGGTACAGCCATGCCAGCACAGCCGAGTCCCATGATAACCGGTCACACGTCTCAAGGTCCTCCAGTAAGGGGAGCCACTTGATGTGCACTCGAAAGTCAGATACATCTGAGAATAGGATACCCCCTATCAGCTGCATGATGTACCCTCTCGTTTACCTCAACAGGTGCTCATCTATGGTGTCCTGCTCCAACTCTCTGCAAACTGTGTTGTGGAACCAAGTGAGCTTCACAGTCCACTTCATCTGTGACTATCTGTCATCTGTGCCGGGAACAACACCTAGAAGCTGCTAACATAACTCCTAAATGGTCCCTCCCTGATGGTGCTGCACCCAACCACCAATACATCCACTGACAAGATCATCGTTGATCCTGAGTCCCAGCTGATAGGTCACATCTTGTAGGGTGATAGTCATCTCCCCGCATGATAGATGAAATGTGTGGGACTCAGACCTCCACCTCTCTATCAACGCCGATGCAAGTGCCCAGTCGTACTCGAACTCAACCATATAAGCCACATACTCAAACCCAACTCGTCTGAGATATGGCCTAATCTACTTCGGCGGACGTGTCATCAAATTTTGCCTGGTGCACAAAATTTGAGGTGCCTACCAAACGGAGACAAAAAATTAAAAAAAAGGGACGATAAACAAACGAAATAACAAGTTCACTGTTCATTAATTATAATATAATGATAAATGAGCAATAGTAAAAAAATTGTACCACTTGATCAAGCCTGCTAGCAATGTGCTCAGCCTGATCCAATATGTACATCGTCTTCTCATAACCTAATAACTGCTGCTCCATCTAACCACATTCTAGTAAAATAAAATCACATATACTAAACTCAGTTCCTTTTACATCAACTGAATTCTTAAAAAACATATTTAAATTTATAATTGTTTACCTTAGTTCTTCAGTTTATAAATTTACTAATTGAAATTTAACCCAATTACACGAAGTCATCAACTAACACCCTAAACAACCCTAATTGATAACTAGCTGAATCTTAAATTTTACTAATCATATGTCTTTCTCATCTAACTTAATTAATTATCTAACTAATTACCTTGTAACTCAACTTAAATTACCTAAGAATTGACTAACAACTTATACTAATTAATATATTATAAACAAAAAACAGCAACTCAACAATAACATAAAAATCTAACTAACATGTAAATAGTTAACAGTAAACAATAACTCTAACTAACACGTAAACAATAAATTTGTAACTCTAACTAACATGTAACTTCTAACTAATAACTTTAACTAATATGTAAACAGTAACTCTAACTAGCATATTATTTACTGATCTGAAATTGAGAATATCGTGAATAACGAACTTTACAAATGTCGAAAGATAAAAAGAAGGAATAAAATAAATTTTTAAGTAGAAAAAAAAAAGAAAGAGACAAATAAAAATTATCCCACTGTAAACTTGCCTTTAATACAAAAAAAATTCCTATTTTCAAAAGTAAAATTTAAATCTCTTTGTCAGAAAATTAATAATTTTTTTTATTTTATATTAGAAAAAAATCCATTAGCTTAATAGTATAAAGAAATACTAAACTATTAATGAAGGACAAGGATTTCAAATTAGAAATGATCAAACTTTATCAATAACATGACTTCCTTGATGAGTGGCGACAAATTCAAAAGTCAAAGGTGTACTTTGCATGAGTTCTCTTTGTCAACAAATTAAAGACATTTTTAATATACAAGTTCCCATCATCTTATTTTCTTTCTTTTTGATAAAGTTGTCGATAGATTATTCGTGTAAGCTTTATTCTGAGAAAATTTCACTTTTTTTTTATTAAAAAATATTAAATTTTTTTCTAATTATGAAATATATACGTATTTTATAATTTAAAATTTTTTTAACATTTTAAAATTTTCATATTAACTAATATCAATTTTACCTATTTTTTAAGAAAAGAATTATTTTTTACAAAAAATATCTTTTGACAAAAATTTTATTTTTTGTGATTAAATTTTGTAAAATTTTATTTTTTGTGATTAAATTTTGTGCACCAAAATATCCTTTAACAACTTATTTTTTTAGTAATTAAATTATATTCTATTAAAATATTTTTAAAATATTTTATAACAATTAAATTATTTTTTGTTAAGATACCTTTCAATATTATTTTTCTAGTGATTAAACTAGGGTTAATACTCAAATTCGTCCTTGAAAGATCACTCATTCTTTAAATTAGTCCTCAAATGATTTTTAGTCATATTAGTCACTGAAAGATAAAATGTAAGTCAAATTAGTCCTTCCGTCAGTTGGATGATGACGTGTCACATTAAGTACCACATGACAGGTCAGTGACATATGCCACATGTCTCTTGACATGTAAATTTTTTTTATAATCAGATAAAATAGTCCTTGAAAGTCCAAACGTAAGTTATTTTCATCCCAAAAATTTTAAAAATGAATCAAACTAGTTATATAATTTTTTTATAATATTAAATTTAAAATATTTTTTGATACTACTAATTTTAATATTATTTTTTAAACCTTATAAACAAAATTTTCTTTACATAAAATAATAAAAATAATTAGATTTTTATAAAATTATTTTATC
>NC_029778.3:72790851-72798972 GCF_000817695.3 Arachis duranensis | reverse complement strand
ATAATAATAATAATAATAATAATAATAATAATAATAATAATAATAATAATAATAATAATAATAATAATAATAATAATTAAGTAACAAAATTTCAATATTTTGTAAAGTTTGGGATCGAAGAAAAATTTATGGATCTTCTTGAATTTTGACTCTAAGTATCACTACCATTACATCCTATATGTAAGTAATACCGTAATGGAAAAAAAAGATGTAGTAAAAAAAATAGTAGTATAACTTTGTTTAGGTTAACATACATAAATTTTTATTTTAAGCATATAACTTTGTTTAGGTTAATAAATACATACATTTCAATTTTAAGTATATATATATATTCTAGCAAAATGTAATAATGTAAGAAAAATGTTTTAGAATAGAAAAGAATAAGAGAGATTTTGAGAAGAATTAAAGGAAAGAGATAATTTTATTGAAAAAAATTTTAAGAAGAAAATATACAATTACTAATATTTTGTTTGTCAATACATTTCTATTAAAATTAGTAGTATCAAAAAATATTTCAAATTTAATATTATGAAGAAAAAAATAAAAAAAATATACAAGGACTAGTTTGATTCATTTTTAAAATTTTAGTGATGAAAATTACTTACGTCTGAACTTTCAAGGATTATTTTGATTATGAAAAACTTTTTTACATGCCAAGTGACACGTGGCATGCCACGTGACACTGACCTACCACGTGGCGTACCACGTGTCACTGATAAAAGATTAACAGTAAAACATACAAAAGAGCTAATGTATTAATACATGGAATTAACAAAACTCTTAACCTTAATAAAGAAGAATTAGTTGCTCATGTTCTTTAGAGAAATCTTTAATTATTGAAAGTAAAAATTGCCGAAGAAGAGGAGCCCTCTGTAAGTGTTTGACTTCTCCCTTAAATAATAACCTAAAAGAAATTCAAATTCAAAACTTAAAACAAAATCAAGTTTAAAACAGAATCAAATCTAACTAATTAATGATTGCTTCTAGCAAAGCTTTCAATCTTTTTCTCTTGCAAATCTTCAATTAATGTTGTGATTGGTGGGCCTGTTGAGCCTTCAATTGACCATATGAATGATGAAGAGTTGAAGACTTAGTGGCTAATTGGGGTCCCTGGAAGGTAGCTAGAATCTCACATGGCACGTGGGTATTTCACGTTGCAGTAGAGCTTGTTCTTAATCCAATTCACTCTCTGAATGGCTCATGTTGCAAGTAGAGTATCTCATGTGGTACGTGACTTTGTTCTTCCCTCAATTTTGGCCTCTGTTTGCTCTAGTTGTTGTACGTAGGAAATCCTACGTCCCACATGAAAGTGTAATCATGCATATGTATGATAGATGCATATGCATGACACCTCAAAACTCCTCTTGTTGTGCGTACGCATACACCATGCATACGCTTGACAGCCCACGTACCACGTGAAAGCTTTCACGTCCCTCACAAGAAAACTCACGTCCCTTGTAAGGAACTCACGTCCCACACTATCCCTTTGTTACCTCAAATTGCTCTCTTTTTAGTTCAGCCGTGGCACGTGAAGAATTCCAGGTCAAACAGCATGCATTTTTCCTTCAAGAATGACCCAAATTGGCTTGTTTGTGGCGTGCTTTGGTTGCATGAGGAAGCTGTGTGAGACTCATGTCAACTATGAAGTATTATATATTGTTGTAAAGCTCTTGAAGTTAGCTTTCTAACACCACCAAAAGCAGGTCATTTGAACCTTTATAATTCAAGTTATGCCTCTTTGAAGGTGAAGAGGTCAGTTTGCAAGGCACCTCACATACTATGTGACTTTCTCCACGTTGTACGCGAACTGGGAGTCATGCGTATACATGATATCCCTTTCTACTTCTTTTTGTAATTGGCTTAGAGTGATGATTTGCCACCTCAGGTTCAATATTCACTATAGACTATTATATATCGTTAGAAAACTCTAGAAATTAGCTTTCTAATGGTACTAGAATCGTTTTGGTTAGAGATTTATAACTCAAGTTATTCTTGTTGGAGTATGAAGAGGTCAGGGTTGATAGCATCCACTAATTCTTTTTGCACTTGTCTTCAATTTTTGTTTCTTTCTTGTGCTTTTACTTCTCTTTTTCTAACATTTTCCTACAAGAATCATGACACTAACAAAATCAAAGTACTAATAGAATAGCCTTAAAAATAATATAATTATCAAGCAAAAGGCACAATTTTTCTATAACAAATGTCAATGAAAAGTTCTTAAGATGCTCATGCATCAGTTTGCCAGTATGGTGCAAAGCAATGTGTGCTAAGATGCCACGCACACTTATTCAAATAGAAACACTACCTGTAAATTTTCATAAACTTACCAGTAAAATCATGAAAAATAGAATTCATTGCTCTTTGGTAAGTTGCCCTAGTATTCTTTAGTCCAAATGGCATGACTAACCATTCATACGTACCAATGGCTCCAGGGCATCAAAAAGATATTTTCGACACATCTTTCTAGAATATGAATATTTGATTATATCCTGAGTATTCATCCATGAAGCTTAGAATTTCGCTTCTGTTGCAGAGTCTATCAACATCTCTGTAATTGGCATGTGGTACTTATCCTTTGGTATAGCTTTATTCAAATTCCCGAATTCAAT
Source organism: Arachis duranensis (assembly GCF_000817695.3). Taxonomy (NCBI): domain Eukaryota; kingdom Viridiplantae; phylum Streptophyta; class Magnoliopsida; order Fabales; family Fabaceae; genus Arachis; species Arachis duranensis. The sequence continues at coordinate 72,796,363 of NC_029778.3, read as the reverse complement.
ACACACTCTTAGCTTTCCATTTTTCTTAATGACAGGCACAATATTAGAAATCCATTCGACATAATTGGTTGTTCAAATGAAACCAGCTCCCAACAAATGTTTGACTTTCTCTTTGATTTTAACTATGATTTTAGGTGCAAAATGTCTAGGAGCTTGCTTTATAGGTCGAGCGTTATCCATAAGCGAAAGCTTATGTTTGACCAAAGATCTGTCCAACCCAAACATTTCTTCATATTTTCAGGCAAAATAATCCTGATATCTCTTCAGCACCTCTATTAGCTTCTGCTTAAAAACCGAATCCAACCATTTGCTTGTAACACCCTCACAATGATAATGTCACGCTTCCGGATGTGTCACTCTGATAGCTTGGGTATTATGACTCTTAACATATTTAATACTAATATAGGAGCCTGTTTAAAACTTAAAACAACATATCCTTGTAAAAAGATTTTTCCATTGAAAGTATATATATATATATATATATATATGTACAAACCAGATGCAAAACTTTAATATTATATATATACACAACCATAACTTACAAACTTATAGGTCATACACTCCTATCCCTCTTACAAAAATGATAAAGATAAAGGCGAGGAAAAAATAATAACTAAGATAATACAAAAATACCGAATAACAAAAAACAATAAACTTCTCTGAAACTTTGTCGTCCATATCCTGGAAAGGAAAAACCTGTAGGGGAGTGAGAACATTGTTCTCGAAAGGGTTCTCACTATAGGGTTACAGAATTGCTATAATAAGATACGTAAAATAAAAATTATTTTTAAAGTACAGTGATCATTGCTTGTCTTACGTATATTCTCAAAACACTTAGGTTCACATTCAAAAATCCAAAATCCTTTTTAAATAAATGTTGATAAATTTCTCAAAATAAAAAACCTTTTTCCTTGTAAAAGCTCAAAAGATTTTCCTAGACAGTATGAATGACCAACATGTCCCAAGCATAGGTTCAATTAAGTCTATGCTGTAAGAGTTTGATTTTTCATACTTTACCAGACCACAACATGAAAACAGTTACCTACGCAGTATAAATGATCATCCTGTTCCAAGCATAGGTTTATTAAGTCTATGTTGAATTAGTTAGATACTTTATACAGAACTAGACCTCAAACATACCAATCACAGCCTCAGTCCCATCCAATCCAACATGGCTCCCGGCCCAAACAACTCAATCATTAACCAATTCATCACAAACCAACCAATCAAACATAATCACAATTAATATAGTTCAAGCACAATCAAAAGCAATTACAATAAGTATAACAGTTAGCAATTAACATAAGTATTCACATAGGCAAACGAATTACAATATACACACCCAAGGATAAATTTGGTTGTAGGATCAAAGAGAGGAAGAGAAAAAAAAGGTTTGGATAGACAAGATAAAAAAGATTAAACACTTAATGAGGGCGAAACAGTAAAAAGTCAGCATCTGAAATGTTGTGTCCCCTCAGCAGATTACAGATACACAAATTTAGTGTTGCCGGGGTCACCTATCCATGTCTTTCCACGTCCTTTGAAACTCTGTGCCTCACCAAGTTAATTATTTTAAAAGTGATTTTTTAAATTTAAAAATTTAAATTATATTATTGAAAAAAATTAATTAAGTGGGACCACAACAGGGACTAACGTTAGTTCCTCCCAATGGAGAAGAGAGAGAAACGTTGAGTTGCTATTTTACTGTTTAGAACGCAAAAGCTGATGCGGAGTTATCTTCTATGAAGGGGAGGCCATAAGCAGGAACTGGGATGAGTTTCCCTAGTGGAGATGGTCTAAACCATAAACCTTAGTCCATAAAACCCAAAAATTGTCATTTCGTTGCCATCGTGATGAGTGAATTAAGTTAGTCCCACATCAAAGAAGGTAAGAAAGAGTGATGAGTTTATAACTCAGAATTAACCATCAACTTACTACGTCAAGGTTCTATGTTGGAGGTGGCGGCTTCTCGTCCTACGTTCTGTCATTTGGTTCCTCCCCGAAATCTTTCCGGTGATCGAGAGCTCTCGCTGGTGTCCCCATCAAGCATTATCAGAGCCGATGGTTAATTGGTCTGGTGATTTGAACCATTGAAAGTCTTCCCGTAAGACCTAAAATGTATTCTAAAAACCATAAGTCCTAAACCCTAAGCCCTTAATAAAGTACTGTTAATACCAAACCCTTTGGGCCGGTAGTCATGCAGCCTGAATTTTTATCAGGAACGGGAATGGGTGTTGGAGGATATGCCACATCCGTGGAGTGATAATCGGTCCAACCTAACCCTATCCGCACCCTATTAAGAGTGACCGTATGTATGGCAAGCGCGATGAACTTAGATTAATGTGCACAGCATACTAATATTGAAACTTATATAGTGGTATTCCGAAGTTTAAAGTAATTATGTACTATATTACGTTCCCTTTAAAATTTCTAATTATTACTTACAAAATATACGACGATATGTTGCTATTCATTACATTAGTTAGAGGAAAATGCGTTGGTATTAATTTCTATGGCTGTCGACAACAAATTTAATCAGTTGATCAAAACTTGTAGATGATTTGTATCGTAAATTTCTGTTTAATTAATCAATGAGATGATCAGTCAGGAGATAGAAAAAATACTACAGTTTTTCCATAACTACGTACCCAAGAAATAGAAAATAATTATTTTTTCAAAAAAGTCTGTGACACATAAAAGTTGTCACAATGAAGACAGACAACATTGCATGAAAGAATAGTTTGTGTGTGAAAGCAAATATTGCTGGGGAAAAATGTTTGCTTCATTAGCGTGTATATATATAATTCAGTTGTATCTAATATTCATGAAGCTTTATCCTTTTTTGTTATATATTACAACTGAACTATTTTTTAATATTTAAAAAATTTAAATTCATAAAATTTACAAACTCCAATAGTTAGCTAACATATAAGAATTTTCTACTTATGTGCAAGTTTTTATGTAATCATCTCGTATTTTATAAATAAAAAAATTACATTACAAAAATCAATGCCTTCAAAACAATGAAGAAGCAGCTGAACATCCACGAAAGTGTTAATTTGAATTGCTGTATAACTTAATATATAATTAGTCGGTATAATTTATTATCATAATTCTTAGTAGGTTAAGTATTAGATAATTTACTTCATTAATCTTTATTTAAATAATTGCAATGAATAACTATTCAACAGTAAACCTATCATCATCAACTGTTAATTAAACAAAAATACAACCAGTTAATAAAATTTTATTAACTTTTTTATAGTATATATGTTATGTATGTCAATTTGTCATTTTTTAGTTGTATGCCACGTGTCAAATCTCTGTTGAGATGCAATAGGTTCGGTGGGAAAGAATAAATCTTCTTGGGCCACGTGAAGAAACACATCTAGTAACTTGAGTTGGAGCTCGATATCTGATGGAGATAAATAAGTACATTTACTCCCGCCGCTACCTCAGTCAGTCGAACGCCATGTGGCCCACTTCTACGGGTGTGACGTTTTACTGGGCGAGTTGGATGCGGAACTTTTAAATAACCTCCCACGAGTAACACCCAATCCCCCCTCCCAATGGAACGTTTCGGCAAGCAATAATCACACGGTTGAAGTATAGCAACGGCTACTGGATCGACAACAGCCTTCAGCGACGGTTGGCCCTCAGAGGGATCAGTGTCTGGAACAGATGCTGTGGCAGGCGAACGGATCGTCGGGGATGGGCTGGTCGACGACGACCTCGAAGAGGTTGATATAGGTACGCTCTCCGGGTATCCGCCATGGTTTTTGACCTACGATTTTCTTTATTTACCTTCTCCGTTCTTGATTTTTTATTTCCCACGTCATCTTTTTCTCCCGTTGTAGATTTTGCCCCCGACTGGGATCCCAGCGAGTTCGTCATTGTGGATGATCCAGAGGAGAAACTGAAGGAGGCATGCGCCAAGGCTAGCGTGGGACCGCCTAATTTTTTCCCCCAATCCCCGGCTCATATGGGTGGAAAGGTGCACCACGGCTACGAAGTCCACGTTTTCAGCAACCCGAGCGAGGTAAACTTCGCCGCTTTTGGGGGGTATTTGACTGACGAATATGTCACAAGGCAACACGCGGCATTCGTTGCCATGGAGGTACTGCTGATTGAGACAGAAACCAAGGTTTGGGACTTTAATTTCCAGGTCGCCCAGCGGTACAAGGCACGTGTAAATGAGTTGCAGCGGGAGGCGATGTTGTGTCTTCCGGAGCGTCTGTTCCAAATGGAAGAGGAGATTTTGTTCCTGAAAGACCGGTTGCGCGATGACAAAGCATGGTATGAATCGGCCAAGAAGCTCGGACCGGCATCATCCATCGGAGTTTAGTTCTGCACTGCTAACATGTTGTGATTCCATATATTTGTCTGCACCATGTGAATAATTAGCTGTCTTCGCACTTTGCTAGCTTTTTTGTTTTTTTCTTTTTTGGTTTATTCATCCATTTATTAGACAAACCGGCAGTAAATTTGTTAGATTTTTCCATCTTGTCCTCCGTCTGCGATTTTATATGCAACCGACCACTTTTGGAGTAATAAATAATTTTTTACTTGACCGTAGATTGTGAACTGAATGGATTATGAGGATGCTACCGAGTCTTCACTTTAGATTCTGACAAACATGAATGACATTGGTGAAAATTTTTCATTCCTTGGATTTGTCGAACAAAAGGCGCGTTAGGACAATAGCAGTCATGTTTTAAATTTGGTGAATGCTATGGTGCCTAAGTCATGGTGCCTAATTTACTAAAAAAGGTAAAGAAGTAATATTTTAATAAACTTAAAATATTTTATTTTTACTTTATACATTTTATTTTTTACCTATAAAAGTAAGTTAGGTAATTTAGGCACAACAATAAAAGGCATCATAGAATCTACCTTTAAATTTACCCAATTTTCGACTTATTTGAGTGTGGCACTGGTGTGCTAATAATCTTTAAACATTTTTAATCATGTGTGTGTGTGTGTGTGTGTGTGTGTGTGTGTGTGTGTGTGTGTCATCCATGGTGGCTATAGCGGTATTTTCGAAGAGTAAAAAATGCAAAAAATACTATTCATAATAACCATCCGAGTACTAGGGATACTAAACAACTCATCCTAAGAATTTAAACTGATTTTGGGATTCACCAAGGATCGAACTCTTGACCTTTTTGGATTTAGAGTTCTAATACCATATCATGATACCACTCATCCCAAAAGCTTCAGCTGATGGGGAAAGGTAATACTAGTGGTTATATCTTTAATACTCCTTAAACCTCTATTGTACACATTGTACAATCATCCCATTGGCTCCCTATACTTTCTCAAATTATAATACTTATTGACCTTGTAATGTCACGAGACTGGGTTGGATGCATTTCCGCAACACAAATTATAATGTCTCGATGGAGACGAATACTGGGTTGGGGAGGGAGAGCGAACGATATAATATAGACATAGAGAGGGAGAGAGAGAAAGAGAGAGAGAGAGAGAGAGAGAGAGAGAGAGAGAGAGAGAG
>NC_029778.3:72738465-72790828 GCF_000817695.3 Arachis duranensis | reverse complement strand
GATAGAGAAAGAGGGAGATAGAGTGATATAGAGAGAGAGGGATAGACAGAGATATATATATATAGAGAGAGTTAGGTAGAGAGAGGGGGAGATGGAGAGACGACAGAGGTATAGATCGAGAGAGAGAGGGAGATAGAGAGGGATAGAGAGTGAGAGATAGGGAGAGAGAGAGATCGAAAGGGAGATAGAGAGAGATTGAAAGGGAGAGGGGATATAGAGCGAGAGATAGGGAGAGAAAGAAAGAGAGATAGGGAGAGGAGAGAGAGAGAGAGAGAGAGAGAGAGAGTGAGTGATCTTACCTTCAGTCGCTGCGAAAGCAGTCAGCAGCCATGAAGGTGTGGGCGGTGGTGGTCCCATCACTATCAATGACGAGAGATATGACGGGTTCGGTTAACGAGCCAAGAGTAAGAAGACTTTGGGTTAGGGTCATTGGGTTTAGCCGGCCAAGTCTAAGTAAGTGCCCATGCTACCTTTAAGGAGGGTTTTCCGCTAGCCAATGGACTACTACCCACACAATGCGAGATTCTAACCCATAATAGTTGTTTAAGCGTATGATTGATATGATCATGGATGAATCTCAAATTGGTTAAGACAAACACTAATTACTTTTAATAAGTATTTTTTATAAGAAAAGAATACCTAGAGTACATAATGTCATTGCCAAAATATAACTACGTAAGATATTATTAATATGATAATATAGATTTTAAATACATTAATATAAAGTGTTCCTGGTGGGGTTTTTTTAATAAATATAGATATTATTATGTAAAAACTAATTTAAAAGTTACAATGACGGGAGGGTACGATGTTACATTCGTTAGGTGAAAAATATTAGGTTTTTAAACAACTGATTCATAAAACTATCCCACACTAAAATTTAATACATATAAAAAAAACTTAGTTACATAATAATTTTTAAGTCCGTCCCTGCATTAAGAGCACGGATACTTGCACTAGTTCTATACTTCTATATAATAAAAATGTTATCTCATGCATAACATGTCGCATCTTTCTACTTATCCTGAGAATTAAAGTTAATTTGTGTTGCTTTTTTTACTTTCTTTTGGTCTTTATTATCAGCTTCCTCATTATCGACTGGTAAATGTTATTTATGCAATTTTACTTCCTCTTCTACTAGCTACTCAATAGTAAATGTTAAACTATCCAAACTCAAATATATTCGCTTAAATGTTGGCTTTTTTATCACATGCTTGACTTGTTCGACGAGGATAGAATATTTCACAAAAACAAAGGGTATATAAAAAACTAATAAACTGGAGCATACATGTCCCATGAGATAGGACAAAAAAGCAAACAAAAGGAAAAATAACAAAGAAATACAATCTAATAAAGAATACGTATTCAGTATTCAGATATATATATTAGAATGCAAATGTTTTAAAAGAAGGAAAAATAATTAATAAAGTTCTTATGTTGTCACATTTTAAATTTCTCCGATTCTATTTATTAATCATTGTTATAACTTCATATTTAAAAATGGAAAAAATAATAGCATTTTTTGCTTCGTTTGTTTCTTTTGTTTCTTTGACCAAATAAGCCGCAGGTGGTTACAACAACGGTCTGACTTACCATGACATAATAGGTTTCACATCCATTTTGGATAATACGTGGGTCCACCAACGCGGTTGTGGCGTTCCATTGGTGTTTCAAGGCAACGATACATGTTTCTCTATAAAAGAGGGTATGTTCTTGCCAACACAGCGTTGTATCAAGCATCACACTATGGGACCGGGAACAGAACCGTCTACTGGTGCATCATCGACAGGCTCCGGGGGTCAACGAGATGCAGTGAAAGGCACCGGGGGTTTTGACTCTGCTGTGACCCTGGCGGACAATGACCGTGGCAGCATAGGTAGGCTAAGTACATGGTCCATGTTGGGTTGGGTGTTTACTGCCTGCATTCCGGTAAGGTCTAGTAAAATTGGTGACTTGTTGTCTTGTTTGTTTGATTGCAGATGTCATCCTCGAAGGGGACCCATCGGAGTTCGTTGTGGTGGACGACATAGTGGAAAAGCTCAACGTGGCTTGCATAAAACTCGGTGTGGATCCTCCCAAAATTTTCCCCCTCACAGTTGTTCATGCCGGTGAAAAGGATTATTTTGCCTATGGAGTCCACTTGCATAGCACACCAGAGGGGGTGAATTTCTTGGTCAACGGCCGCTACTCGACGAACCAGTGGTTGGCCCGGCAAGATGTCGTTTCAGGGATCAGGCTGAGGAGTTGCGGCGCTTACGGATGGTGCCCTTGGCGGACCGTATGTCTCAACTGGAGGAGGAGCTCGCTCGCCTGAGAGATCAGTTGGCCCGTTACACCAACAGCACCAGCCACACTTAGGTTATGGATAGTGGGTCATCTTTTGTACTAATGTTCAGATGGTCATGTGGGTTATAGCTAGTCATCTTGCAAATTACATCGTTGTTTACTTATTTTTCATGCCTGGTCGTTTACATGTACTTTAACCAGGTGAGGGCGAGGCACGTAGAAATCGTTTTGTATCCCATCCAATCAGACAAAATATTTCGCAAGAAGGTGCTAATAATGTTAAATCGCACACATGTCATTTGTTCGGTCTCTTATTTGTTTGCCACATGGGTTCTCTGTCATAGGAAATCAATATAATATTCTTATTGCATGTTTTTTAGCTTAAGAAACCCAAAATCCTAAGGTGAGTGTCATGGCTTAGTCCCTTTTTTTTAACTTTTGATGTGAGGGTTATGCTGAATTACGAAATACTGCTGAGATATTCACAGTTGTGACAACGTTCATCTTTTTATTTTTTTTTAGAGTAAAGGAATCGGATGATTAGATTAGTTCTGTGCAGTCCTCAGAGTTGGTGAAAAATCATATACCCTCATTACTCTCGCATATACAAACCCTCTCTCCACGTCTAGATTAAAAAGCCTGGGGACTGCGGGGAGATTTATGTGGTATTAAAATGATTACTTTTCCAATATAAAAAAATAAAAAATAATCTGGCAAGGGGGAAGAAACATTTTTGTCACCGTCTGATGGGGTTCAAAGAGATGGCCTTAATCCCTTGCGAGCTCGCCTCGTTTCACGTGTCATTAACGTGTCGGGCACGTTTCAAGGTATGGACTTGACTAGACGGAAGTGACAACTGACGCGAGCCACTGCCGTGCTGCCAGCGGGTTAGCGATAACCACAGGGCTGATTATGTTAACACAGTCCATGTAATGTATAATTAGAGAGGAAGAAAAAAAAGTACTCGCATAATAACTCTTTAGCCTAACGGCACGGGTTTGAACGTTTAGTTGTCATTATTCCCGATAAGCATTGTTAATGGGGCAGAAAGCCTTAATCCATCACGTGGGGTGTTTTAAGTTGCATCAAGACGCTATAATTCCTTACAGTGCAGTTCAAAACAAGGCATTGAACCAGATTCAGAAGCACATAAGTACACACGGTACTACAAAATGCAACCAGTTTCTATATTATTACTACAACAAAGAGGCAGCGAAGGGATCTTTTTTTAGGAGACGTGCATTTGACCGCGACATCAACGGCCTCCCGCAATGTCGTCATCTGCTGGTGGTGTCCTTGGGTGGTTACGGTATTGTGCCGACCGCGGTGGTGTGGCACCAAAATGGTGGAGGAGCACCGCGTGCTGCCTTTCCAGCTCTGCCTCCCGCAGTTCCAATGCATCCCACTTTGGCCGTCGGGACATCTACCTTAGTTATTAGCTCACAAACCGTGACCATGTGTTCCTGTATCCCATCTCCCACCTGCAACTCTAGCCGGCGCGACGCGCTATCCTCCTCGTCGACGTGCGACTCTGTGGTATTCTGCTCGACATAGGGAGTCGCCTGCCCCACGTTCTTCGTTGCCAGTTGTTCACGGTGCGTGTGAAGTTGAGCCGCGGTTTTTGACTATGAACTCTCGGTTAATTGCGAGGAACCTGTCACACTCTGAAGAGTTTACTTCCCTGACGAGGAGATCGATTAGTTCCGAGACCGACAGTTCCGAGATCGACAGTTCCTCTAGCTTCCTGCTATGGAATGGGATCGGTTGGTTGATTGAATCATGCGACATTGTCGGGTTTATGTGTATAGAACGGGTCCGGGTGGGAAGTTACCACTCGCGTGTCGTGGTAAGTTTTGTTTGGTGTTCAGCGAAGCGAAGCTTGCTGTAAACTAATGGGTACTAATAACTAGCGAGACCAAGGGCACACGTTACGGACATCTGCCCATTAATATACAATAGCAGTTTGACACACGGTTACTCACCATAATTTAATTGTGAATTTAGCTGTTTGGTTACATTGATTAGCCATTGTCTTTTATTAAGGTTTAAGTTCAGTTAGATGTTAAATTTCAGTGTTAACTATCTTTGGATCAGCATATAAATGGATGACAGGATAAACAATGGTGGGGGGCCCACGTTCCAGTTTGAATTCCAAACGTACGGAGAAAACTGCTGAACGTTTCGAGTCATAGGTTAAATTACTAATGTGTCCAGTGTCAAAATTAAGCAATATTTATAATACTTAATAGAAAATAAAAAGGGATAAATTTTAAAAAAATCTTATCGTTTACACCGATAGTACATTCAAATTCCAAAATACATTCTGAAACACATTTTTTACGAAAGAATTTTCTAAACACAACATTATAATGTTATTTATATATTCTATGAATAAATATATTAATATAGTCTTACTTGGTCATAATTTTCTTTCTTCAGACTATTTTCTTATTTCCTTAAAAAAAATAATTCTTCTTATCTTCTTTTTCATCAATTGTCTTTCCATTGAAGCAATATAAAAAAGTAGATTTTATGGTGCCTTTTATTGTTGTGCCTAAATTGTCTAACTTACTTTCATAAGTAAAAGATAGGATATATAAAATAAAAGTAAAATATTTAAAGTTTATTAAATATTATTTCTCTAGACTTTGTATCACTCTTTTTCCCTCTCATTTTCTTTCCTTCTGTTTTTTTCCTCACACTTTCCATTTTGAATTTGATCTTAGATTTGCGTTGGAACTAATCAAGATTTTTTTATTTTGATTTTAAATTTGCGTTGGAACTGAATCAATATTTAGCTCAGATTTGCTTTAACCACCTTGATATTTTCAATACACATCCTTAATAATTACGTTTGCAGTCTCCTCGATACCCGTGCGAAACCCACAGACGAGGCATCGATTATCGTGGCCATAAATATAGGTGTATATGGCACGGAACCTGAGCTAACTGCTAAGGCGTTTAGAGAACTTGCAGTTCAAATATGTTCCCTCACGAAGGTTTTTTCGTTCCAACAGGTATTCCATACTCACAGAAGTCCTCCTGTAACATATTCTCCCTCCAACAATGCCCATGCGTAGGGTGAAAACGGGTGCTATATCTGCCAAAGGCAGAATGGACAACAAGGCCATAAATAAGAGAAGGAAAGGGAAAGGTGTTCCCCCACGCGGTGGTTCGCTGAGTCTTCTGCCTCTGGATATATTGGTGATGATTGCCGCGAGGGTTGGGTTAGCCTCGATCCGGGATATATTTAACATGCAGGCCACCTGCAAGGTTTTTTTGGATGCAGCCTGCTCAACTGCGGTGTACAAGGTGGCTTCTATGGCGGAGCTACCAATCGCTTTCGGTGACTACTACGATGAGCGCCCTGAGTAGGGGTTCCTCTACAGATGCGCGAACGCAGGAAACCCCGCCGCTATAATCCGTGTAAGGATGACAGAATTCTTTTGGATTGGCCGCCAAGTCGGAGGGATGAACACCCTGGTTGAGGCCACCAGTGCGGGCGATATCCACGCCCATTACTTCTCTGCTGTGCTGAAACTTACGCCTGGTGTCGGGCACGATGAGCATATCGGCACTGGTCTTGAGATGTATGCCAATGTACAGGCTGCCGGGAAAATCGAAGCGTGCAGGGAACTGTTTGTGCAGCTGTTCGCAAATCCGTTTATTAGGGTGCAACCGTTGGTTCTAGGGAAGCTCGTCCTCTGCCGGTCAAGCATGTGCCTAACCCGCAGGACCATTGGTGTCGCCAATGCTCTGTCGACTGCATCGTGCGTCCACTGCCTGGCCAAGTTCGAGGTCTTGACTTTCTTTAATCTGTTTAAGTTCAAATTATGCTTAGTTGTAACCAACCTGAATGTAGTTTGTTGTTGTTGATTCGAGCCGATGGTATGCGAGTTCACTCAACGTATGTCTGAGGTTGTCGCTTTTCTCTAGGATGATAAGTAATGAAATGTTATCAGCCAAAACATTGCTGAATAAAAAAAATACTTAGAGTGTCAAAATAATATGTATTATTGTTTATATTATAAATCATAAATTTAAAAAAAAAATATCATAAATAATGGTTAATCGAGTATTACACCAAGATTTTTTCAATATACAAAAAAATTTAGAGCAATAGCAAAATTAAGATTATTTAACAGGTTTTAAAAGTGGTACTCAAATATGTTACTATATATCTTATTTTTAAATTAATTGTAGAATATTAATCCTCATTGTCACACACAAGGAAAAAAACCTTAAAATGTTGTCAATTTTATTGTGCTACTTATAATTTTCATAGATAAATATTCAGTTTTACTATGACACTAAATAATTATAATTATTATTATAATATACTAAAATAAAGCACTATACAGAAAAAAAGGTTGACATAAACTAACTTTTATCCAAAATCACAAACATTCTCCAGTTTCACGGAGTGATTCCAATGACACACTTAATTAGAACTGACTGAAAAATTAGTTTCCTTCTTTAGGGTGTACGTAGGCATGCTATGTCGGGCAGTACTTAGAACGCCATGTTAAGTCTACACAATACTATAAAACACCCAAAACAAAATGTTCCCTGTCTAAATTACCGAGCAGTGAGCTGAACAATATTACCGGAAACAGTTGTATCATTGAAATCTTAATTGGCGTGCTTTAGGACCACGCCGATAAGTCTACATGTTAGTTACCCACCGAACCGTCGTCATCGACGGCCGTTGGTACGGAATGGTTATGGGCATGCGACGAGAGGGACGGTCCATCCCACCACGGCGGTGCTTGTTTGTAAGCTTCCTCTCCAGGGCCGCGACCCTCCGTCCCAAAGAACACCCCTTAGCAGTATCTTCTTCTTCCCGCTTACGAAGTCCGGCGACGACCCTTGCCAGATCAGATGCCTTCCTTTCCAGAGCCAGTACCGTGGACTTCTTATCGTGTATCTCATTCGGCGTCGGCGGCTCCGTGCCCCGTTGTGGCATGTCTTCATCCCTCGCTTCCAATAGCTCCTCCTTTGGATCCGTATTGGCAGTCGCCTTGCTGTACCACGCCGAGCACAAACAACGAATTTTCTCCTCGAGGATGGCCTCTCTCCTAACCAATGCTGCCTCGACCATGGAACATTCTGCACGGTTCTCCTCCATGCGGACGAGTCTGATCAACCCCTCAATCGACAGTGCCTGCAGAGCGACGGGACTCATTTGCGCCGTCAGTTTTGGCATGGAGTCCTGCGACATTGTCCGAGTCGGTGGCGGGGTTGAATCGGGATGCAGTCTCACACTATCGGGATGCAATCTCACCCTAAACCCACAGACGTAAAGGAGGAGTGGTGGCCAGAGATGACAGGAATTATATTTATTGATGCACATCGGGAGTCAGCGAGATGTGCGGCACACATTTGGCCCGAAACCGTATCATTCCCCCATGTGGGGATAACCGGTTCGAGTTAATAATAATTAATTGAAAATTTAATGTTAGACAGGTGTGTTGGAATACGGGTCCATTTGGGAAGCTTCAAAAATAATTTTTTTTCTTGAATTATGAAAAGTAATAATATTAATGTCTGTTACAGTTTTTAAAATTAAAATTGCGGTTTTCTAGTGTGCTATTTATGAGTTTTAGGATCAGTTTAAAAAAATGCATTCTCTCATCATTATTTTACTTTTCATCAAATTTTCATAAAATAGAGTATGTTTGGAATTGCAAATTTGAACATCAAATTATTTATTTACAAACTACTTTTAATAATCATTTATTGTTCAAACTAATTTTCCAAAAAGAGAATGATTCAGCTATTTACACAAACTGGCCCATATTTAAATTCTATGATTTTTCGCTTTGGAAAATAAAGTTATTAGGCAAATTAGGCGACGGACACTCGTCCACCCTGGGGTATCACTCTGGAGCAGATAATAATTACCAGGCCTTGGGTTCCCGATGTGGCTGTGTGGGGTCCCCTAGGTAGAATTGAAGGGCAGCTCGAGAGGTACTGGGATACTGGTTACCGCACCTTGGAGACGCTGCGTGCTCGAGTATATCCCTATACAAACCCAGTTGAATAACCCTCTCTGGTCCCATCAACGCCCGTTGGGACTTGGGAAGATGACATGGCGTCGTGAAATGGAAAGTTATTCGACCAACGGAGGGAGCGTCCATTATGATATGAAATATGGATCCCGGGGGGAAAAATATTTTCATTTTATATATATCTAATTTATTCAAATACCCATCCCATAATATAGTTATAAATAATTATTTACCTGTGTAGTCAAATATAATGGCATAGTCCATGATTTAATTAAAGAAAGGGGTACTGTTAAGTCTTAGCAGCATAACAAAAGTGCAACATTCGTGTTACCAACATAAAAAGCAAACAGCGAGGCCATATACTGGCCGTCGACAAGCGGAAAATAACGAAAAATATCATAACAAGCTAAGACATGGACAAGTATGATCACCCTTAACCTCGGTTCTCTTACTGGCTGGACTAGTCGCGGTTGGCGTTGGTATTAGCCGCCTGCTCATTGTCATAACCACGCCTTTCGACCAGAAGCGTAAGCTCCTCTTCCAAAGTAGCCACCCTGCCTAGCACTTTTTTCCACTTGGCGAGCTGATGATTTTCCTATTGATGGAGGTTGTTGATCTCCGCCATCAACTCAGCTGCCTTGGCTTCCATTCGCCGAGTCATGGTGTCCTTCTTTTCTCTTGTTGGGGTAAGCAAGATATGCTTCCCCTGAATTTCTCTCTCCGCTTCTGCCAGCTCCAACTCCGTGGCCCTCAGTCTCATGTCAGCCATCAAATGCGTAGTCCTGGCGGTGCTCAGCCGTTCAAGGTACTCCTGGATTTTGGCCTTCAGTCATCTTCCCGCCTTGCTAGTACTTCCTCAACCATATCACAGTCTACACACTTTCCCTCTGGACAGATGATGTAAATCAGGGCCGCGACCGACGGGTCTGCTAGGTCCTCCTGGCACCTCTGGTTGGTTGGTTCGGTGACGGAGTCTTCGGACATTGTCAGTTCACTCGGCCTGAGTTCTGGACTGGTATTTATGTTAGGGCAAGCGTGTGGTAAGTATCGCGAGAAGGAAAACTGACGGGTGACAATGGATTTATAACGAGGAGCACGTGATCAACCGAAGCGTATGGGAGACGTTTCGGCATCTAACTGGGACAAATGCATCAATGGTTATCTGTATTGGCTACGATTTCATAAATTAACATAAACCATTGTTGATATGTAGACTTTTACTTACGTAGCATAATTGATTATTGTATTCTATAAACATTAAATTTGACCCTATTCAGTCGGTTAATTGTGGAACATGTTGCTGTACTAACTAATGAAGTCGTGCCTAACGTGTTGGACAAAATATGAAACTGATCGTCGAATTTGAATAGGGGACGAATAGAAAATTGAGGGCCATCGCATGGCTGATAGTTAGAATTGTAAGTTCTCCTCCGTAATTTTTTTTCATCAACGGGAATAAAAACCTTGACATCCGAGGACGAGGTGCTTAAAGAAGAACAAAAAAAGGAAAACATCCCTATTGTCTGCCAGAAAATAACATAAAAAAACCCGACACTAAACGATTTAACGCATGAGGTCGTGGATGAATTTTCCACCTAAGTCTAAGCCAAAAGCTGAGAGCATTAACGCACATGGCAACAAAGCAGTGCAGAAGCAACGAAACAACATAAGTAGTAAATAAGAGCATCCAGGCGAGGACTGAAATGGAAGAACGAACGGTGTCATGGGCTCGAAGCACCAGGAAAACTAGCCCCAGAACCGTCGTCGCCTGATTGTGTCAGGTCAACACCCGCTTCACGGAGCAGTTCCTCATGCCTCTCCTCTAGCTCCCTGACACTCGCTCCTAAGGCAGCCCACTTTACAAACTCAGATTGTTGTCATTCACAAAGGTCTTTCACCCTCACCTTCATGTATTCTGCCTGTTGTTCCAGCACCCTGATTAGGTTATCGTTAGTATCTCTCGCGAACCACAACAGCGTTTTCACCTCCTCCTGCGTCAGCTTGGCCGCCTTCACTCGCTGGCCGAAATCGAGGATCTTTTTTCTAAGGCGTTTTTCCCTCTCGGCCAATGCAGCCTCGAGCATCTCCCACTCTGTTGTATTCACGTCCGCGCGGAGGTGGTTGAGAATCTCGTCAGTAGACCGTCCAGCGAGACCAACGCCAACAAAGGGCTTGCTTGGACCCGATTCAGATTCCCGCGACATTCCTAGTTATGTGGGTGTCTCAGTGTTGTAGTTATTTTATCCCGAAGCTATTCCGCATATGCAGTGATGAGCACCGAAGTTGGATATTTATTAAACTTATGCGCCTCCATTAATAAGGGAGACTTCCTAAGCACGTCTTGTGACACACGGGGAGAAAAAGACCGTTGGAGTGATAAGTGGGTAAAGTCCCTTCACTAGAACCGAGACCAAAAGTCCCTCTAAAGAGGGACTTTCAATAGGCAATAATCCTTTGCGGTGTGGCAAGTTATCAAAAAAATTTAAAAAATATATATATTACTTTACATTACATATATGTTTACATTAAGTAATTTTGTAATTCTAGGTATAATAATATGTTAAATAATTAAATTTTTAAGTTATAATTAATATAAATAGTAATAAAAATTCAATGTGTTTGGTAGACTGGTTGAGCCACGGATGGCAAAAAATATGATGTCTGAGTTTTTTTCTTATCGTAACAGTGTCTTTGGATATAACATGGTAAATGGAAGAAAAAAATGAAGGGAAAAAAAAGAGGAGAAAAAGAATCTGTAAACACCAACGTTGAAGAAAAAAATTACGAGCACTATGAATACTGGGAGCCACTCAGATAAAGACGCCTAAAACGTCTTTTTTTAAAGATATTTTCAGTAATTAAAATTTAACATATA
Source organism: Arachis duranensis (assembly GCF_000817695.3). NCBI lineage: Eukaryota > Viridiplantae > Streptophyta > Magnoliopsida > Fabales > Fabaceae > Arachis > Arachis duranensis. The sequence goes on along the minus strand of NC_029778.3, from coordinate 72,779,656 downwards.
TAATCGATTAAATCATGTTATTTTTGTCAAAATTAGGCTAGATAAATTAATTTGACCAAAAAAAGTAGTGAATCAAATATTAAACTGGTCTAAATTAATATTATTACGATTACAATACACTTATTATAGAAAATGACTAAATACTCTTATTATATATATGAATTTTAAGAATCCTAAATTCTAACTCTTTATTTTTTTGTTGTCATAGGGTTAGGATTTAATATATATATATATTAATTTTTTAGACATTTTCTATAATTGGGTATTGTAGTATTTTCTATAAAAAATAATATTAATTTAGACCAGTTCAACGTTTGATTCACTATTTTTTTCGGTCAAATCAATTTGTCTAGCCTAATTTTGACAAAAATAACACGATTTAATTGATTATATGTGTTAAATTTTAATTATTAAAAAACATCTTAAAAAAAAGACGTTTTAGACGTCTTTATCTGAGTGGCTCCCATGAATAATATATTAAAAGAAAAAATGAAAATTTGTCAAAAAACAGTATAGAAGCCACTGAACAAACGAGGTGGTGAAGTCTCGCGCCACTGAATACTTTCTTTCTAGTTTCTTTCTTGACCTCACCTTTGGAATAAACGGTTAAAGATGAACCGGAGGTGATGACTCTGCATGGATGGAGCCTCCAAGCATCGAACCCCCTATGGGCGACGTTCGGGACCGGCCGGATCTCCGCTTAAACTACTCCCACGTGACATCTGGGTGAGGATTGCGACAAAGGTCGCAAATAACTCTATACAAGACCTTCTCAACTTGGAGTCGACTTGCAAGGTATTTTTTGACGCCGGGCGGTTGGCCGTGGTATACAAGCATGCCATGGTGTGGAACATGCCGTGGGTTTCCTTTCTAAGGTACCCGGACCGGGCGGAGAGACAGTTTATGGATCGGTGCGTCGATGCAGGAAATCCTGATGCAATTCTCAGGGACGGATTGCACGAGTATTTCTTCATGGCTAGACGTGACGCTAGAATGGATCTACTTACCAGTGCTGTATCATAGGGCAGCGTGGAGGCTAGCTACGTATGTTCCATGCTACTACTGTGTAACCACCATGACGACAACGACGTGAGACGTGCCGTCAATATGTTTGAAGTTATCCTTACATCTGGGAATGTCCACAGGTGCAGGGAGATCTTCACGGACATCCTTGCAGAGCGTTGGGTTGGCATCACACCGCCGAACCCTAGGCAACCCGTGACCTGTCGATCCCCCATGTGCCCTACACGTGGCATCGTGGGTGATTCTCACGACATCTCGGGCGTATCGTGTGTCCGGTGCCTGGCTGATCATGAGGTCCGCGAGTTCTTGGCTATGTTTCGGCGACGTTGAATGGCGGTAGGGACGCTTTTGGTTGCGTCTCGGGTATTGCATGCGTGGATGACTTTTTCGTGGTGTGGCCAGGAAGTTCCAGATGCCCTGAAACCCCGAGTTCGACGAATTTCTTGTTATTTTTCCTTTTTTTTTGTTTCTATTTTTTTGTATTCTTTTTCTCTTTCTTATTGTAATATGACTCTCTTTTGCAAGCATGAATGCAGCAGGTGAAAAATAAAAAAAGTGTGATTTAATTAGAAGGAGCAACGTAGTTTATTTCCAAGTGTCATAATTTAAATGTACTTTGCGTCATACCATTCGTTTTAATGTGCTTTCCCGCCGAGGCAGAATCTGTTACAAATTGTTGCAAAATTTAACGCTAACCAGGACGTTCTCGATGATTCATTTCTTCCATAAACACACATCAAAATGGTATATCGGGGCATATGCACTCTAAACTGAGAGCATCAACACAGCAAGAAAAAGACCAAACACCAAATACGTAGACATAAATACAAATAGCAAATTTTATTAAGGTGATGAAGGATAACAGACAAGGACAGAGAGTTCGTGGGCATGCAAACCAAGCCAAACACCTCCCGTCGCCTCTTTGCCGTTGATGAACATTCCGCCTTGGGTATCTCCCTCTGCTGACTGCGCGGGATCATAGGCTCCTTCGCCGCTTCCGGAATTTATTCCCCTCTGCCATACTCGTGACCCTCACCCGCATTGTATCCAACTTTGTATAAACAAGTTGCTCCCGGTTACGAAGGTCTTCAACCTTCGCCATGAGGTCCCCTCCCGGCTTCTCCAGCTGTTGGATGCCGTTGACGAAGTTGCTAACCTGATCACTCAGCAACGCGTACATCCCACGCATGGCCTGCTCGGCCTCCTCGACTTGTAACTCCTTCGCCTTCAGCTTGACCTCGATGGTCAGATAGGCTGCCTTCAGCAATTCATGGAGCGTCTCAACTTTGTTCTTGAGAATCTCCTCCCTTTTGACCATGGCAGCCTCAAACACTGTCCACTCCCTATTTGTCTCGTCCCCACGCAAGAGGCTGAACATCTCGCTGATCGATAGTTTCGTGAAGTCATCCGCATCAAGTACTTTGGCTGGTTCTGCTCTGGAATCCTGAGGCATTGATCTGTTTTTGTTCGTTTTTTTTCTTTTACAAACCAGGAGTATCGTTCGCTGCCAAGAACTATCTCCTCTCTAAATGTGAGGGGCGTATATAATACACCAGTCGCGCTGTCTGGGTGATACTTTGACAACACGCCTCGGCCCAAAACGGCTAAATTAATTTTGTCTGTTAAAATAACAGTAAATACATTGTGTGTGTTATTATTATTTAATATTGAAATAACCCGATAAAAAAACTCGTCATAAATGATGGGAGGAAATAAAAAAACATTATACCGTGAGAAATAAAATAAAGTAAGATGCAAAATTTTCCTGCCATGCATTCCGCTACAAGTTACAAGAACCATACGAATACCCTGATGCTATCTGCCCACGATGAGACATGACAAAAGAAGTCATTTTTTATTCTGAATGGGGATAATTTATTACTGGGTGAAAACACGGTTTTTCTTTTCTTTTTTTTCCCTGGCGCGACACCACATACATGTATATCCCACTGGTGTAGAGCACAGTGTTTACTATAGCGAGGCAAGTGAGGAACACGCCTTGGGAAACCAAATTACTTCAGTGGGCTAATTTGATGAGGCAATCCGCATAGTAAAATTGACGCATTTTTCGAGTTCCAGAGCAGTTTCATCAGTTGTGTCAATCGCTCCTGATAGTAATGATTACATTCAACTCCTTCGCAGAGCACTCGATATAGGAACTTCAATGGTTGAGCAACTCCATCGGGCGAGACCCCAACCCACCTTTTTTCTGGCAGAGCCCAACCCACTTTTCCTGGCAAGATGCTGTTCCATCCATTGGAGAGGAGAGAAGATGAGCCCCTTTATGCATCCTCGACTGAGAAGAATTCGTCTTGAGAGGACTCTCGATAGCCAATGATAAGTTGCCATCTGGCATGTTACCTTTAAAATAAATAATTAAATACATAATTATATTTAATAATTAAATTATAATTAATTAATACTATATACATAATTATATATGTAATTAGCTAACAAATTTATTTTAATTATTTAAATTATCATTAATGCAAGTGACCACGTAAAGTAAACCGACATGAATCGCTATTTTAAATTACACCCTTTAAATTACATATATTTTGACAACATACGCTAGACTAAGAGCATCTTCGACGGGCTAAAAAATGGAGCCCGATGACTGTTATGTCAGAGAGAAAGAAGAATTGAAGCATTGGAGTGGGGAGAGAGTGAATTCCCTCGCTGATTTCAAGAAGAGGGAGTCCTTCTAAATGGGGACTCTCATTATTCAATCAACACTTGCCATTTGGCAAACTATGTAAAAGAAATAAATTATTATATAAAATATTAATTAATTAAATAGTTATGTTAATTAATTAGATAGTTTTATTAAATAATTAAATAATAATTAATTCAACAATGATTATAGTTAGTTTCTCCTAATAGAAAAAAGAGAGATGTTTTGAATTTGTATTTACCATTTATGACGCAAAAACTGACGTGGAGTAACTTTTTATGACCTAAAAGCTTTGAGTTCCTATATACGAAGGACCTTTGTGGTTGGCACCTATGGAAGGACCTTTTTTTCGTAGGAATTGGAGTAACCATATCGTTCATCATCACACCTAATGCTATCAGAGTATTAGCACACTCAAATGAGGTAAGTGAGTTTACTCAACAACAGATTTCTTCCCCAAAACATTTTGCACGGTTAGCGAGGCTCGGCTCCCACGGAGAAACCATAAAGAACAACCGTTTATTTGTTACTCGCCAAACTTTGGCACCGTAAACGCGCGAGTGGCCTTGTGTGCCCCCATCCATTGAAAATAATGCGCTTCCTATCTATTCAGAAGTCACTTCGATCAGTAGTCGAAGAGATCAGGTGAAATCCCCCTCAAACCATGCTACTCAATACATAACATGTTTCCTTAGATATTTTCTTCGTCAACCGATAAAATTAGGAGATTATCATGATCTCTTATTGGAATAATAAAACAGGAACATTAATCAAACAAAACAAATTAATACGCATTGATTTTTTCTTTATGATGGATAAGTTTAGATTAAAAAATTTAAACAAAATAATCAAAATACAAAATGCGAAAGAACTTTGGACAATGAATTAACGCGCAGTCAACCAATAAATTCATGGAGAATGTACGAAAAGAGACGACCAGCCGTTTGTTCCCCTTTGCAAGCAAGAGCATCGTGTGTGATAATCACACCCCCCCAAACCCCCCGATACAAAAATGAAAAAAAAAGAAGCGGATAAAAAAATAAAATGGAACGAATAAAAAAAGTCCCGACGAAGAGAGAGTACTCGGTGGGCAAAACTTCTGGAGAAAAGGGGCAGGCAGTCGTTCGGACCCGGTGCCCGCTTAAAACTACTCCGTTTGACATATGGGTCAGTATTGCAATGAGGGTTACGTTGTCTTCAATCCAGGATCTGTTCAACATGCAGGCGACTTGCAGGCTATTTGCGGCTGTATGCAGATTCGACGGTGTGTACAGGCATGCCCTGGTTTTGGAGTTGCCCGTTGCTTGCTTCCTGTACCGCTCTAGGCAGGCTGCAATGGGATTTGTGAGCCGATGCGCCATAGCACGAAATCTGGCCGCCCTGCTCCGGCAGGGGATGGTTGCTTTATTCTGGCATGGCCACTGTAGAGCTGGTATACAGACCGTGACCGAGGCAGCGGAATTGGGTGATGTGGAGGCGTGTTACCTTTGTGCGATGCCGCTATTGTCGCTTGATGACAAGGATGATGATGACATCCGCCGCAGGCTTGCATTTTTCTATGTGGTGCGTGAGTCTGGTGCAGTAGAAAGATGCAGAAAGGTATTCACGCAGGTGTTCGCAAGCCCGTGGTTGGAGATAAACCTGACGGACCCAGCGGAGGCCGTGGCATGCCGTTCCGGTGGTTGTCCTACCTGCGGAACAATGAGTGTTGCAAGCGACTTGTTCGGTGTGACGTGTGTGCAATGCTTGGCCGAGGACGAGGTGCGGAACTTCCTTACTTCTGTTTACGTTTTAACTATTTTTCCAAACCCCGATGATCGATGCAGGTCAAGCTTGGTGATGCTTCCCAACCGTGAGTCTACACTATTTACAAACGAATAGATTTTCCACTCGTTCTGCATGCTTGTCCAGTCGGCAGAAATATTAGTGCTATTTACCACCGTCAACCATATGGGATGGGGTTGACACTGGTGCACGAAATTGTGATCTCAATGGCGCCAACAACTTGGTACGCACAATTGTAATATCACTCTTCTTCACAACTTCACACAACTAACCAGCAAGTGCACTGGGTCGTCCAAGTAATAAACCTTACGTGAGTAAAGGTCGATCCTACGGAGATTGTTGGTATGAAGCAAGCTATGGTCATCTTGTAAATCTCAGTCAGGCGGATTCTAATAGTTATAATGGTTTCCGAATATAAAGATAAATAAAGCATAAAATAAGGATAGAGATACTTATGTAATTCATTGGTGGAAATTTCAGATAAGCGCATGAAGATACTGTGTTCCTTCTGAATCTCTGCTTTTCTACTGCTTTCATCCAATCATTCTTACTCCTTTCTATGGCAAGCTGTATGTAGGGCGTCACTGTTGTCAATGGCTACCTCCCATCCTCTCAGTGAAAATGGTCCAAATGCGCTGTCATAGCACAGCTAATCATCTGTCGGTTCTCGATCATGTCGAAATAGGATCCATTGATCCTTTTGCGTCTGTCACTACGCCCAACACTCGCGAGTTTGAAGCTCGTCACAGTCATCCCATCCCAGATCCTACTCGGAATACCACAGACAAGGTTTAGACTTTCCGGATCTCAAGAATGCTGCCAATGGATTCTAGCTTATACCATGAAGACTCTGATCTCACGGAATGGGAGGCTCGGTTGTCAGGCGAGGCAACCATGCGTCGTGGGTCAGGAATCCAAGAGATACACACTCTAGCTTTCCCAGGTAGAACGGAAGTATTTGTCAGGCACGTGTTCATAAGTGGGAATAGTGATGAGTGTCACAGATCATCACATTCATCAGGTTGAAGTACGAATGAATATCTTAGAATAAGAATAAGCATGAATTGAATAGAAAACAGTAGTAATTACATTAATACTCGAGGAACAGCAGAGCTCCATACCTTAATCTATGCTGTGTAAAAACTATACCGTTGAAAATACATAAGTGATGAAGGTCCAGGCATGGCCAAATGGCCAGCCCCAAACGTGATCAAAAGATTAATCAAAAGACTAATTCAAAGATGAAAACATAATAGTAAAAAGTTCTATTTATACTAAACTAGCTACTAGGGTTTACAGAAATAAGTCTAAGTGCAGAAATCCACTTCCGAGGCCCACTTTGGTGTGTGCTTGGGCTGAGCTTGAGCTTTACACGTGCAGAGGCTTCTCTTGGGGTTAAACGCCAAGTTGTAACGTGTTTTTGGCGTTTAACTCTGGTTTGTGACGTGTTTCTGGCGTTTTACTCCAGAATGCAGCATCGAACTGGCGTTGAACGCCTGTTTGCGTCATCTAAACTCGAATAAAGTATGAACTATTATATATTGCTGGAAGGCCCTGGATGTCTAATTTCTAACGCAATTTAGAGCTCGCCATTTGGTGTTTTGTAGCTCCATAAAATCCATTTTGAGTGCAGGGAGGTCAGAATCCAACAGCATCTGTAGTCCTTATTGAGCCTCCTATCAGATTTTTGCTTAGGTCCCTCAATTTCAGCCAGAAAATACCTGAAATCACAGAAAAACATACAAACTCATAGTAAAGTCTAGAAATGTGAATTTTGCATTAAAACTAATAAAAACATCCCTAAAAGTAGCTAGATCTTACTAAAAACTACCTAAAAACAATGCCAAAAAGCGTATAAATTATCCGCTCATCACAACACCAAACTTAAATTGTTGGTTGTCCCCAAGCAACTGAAAAACAAATAGGATAAAAAGAAGTGAATATACTATAAATCCCAAAATATCAATGAATACTAGTTCTAATTAGATGAGCGGGACTTGTAGCTTTTTGCTTCTTAACAGTTTTGGCATCTCACTTTATCCTTAGAAGTTTAGAATGATTGGCATCCATAAGAACTCAGAGTTTAGATAGTGTTATTGATTCTCCTAGTTAGGTATGTTGTTTCTTGAACACAGCTACTTTTATGAGTGTTGGCTGTGGCCCTAAGCACTTTGTTTTTCAGTATTACCATCGGATACATAAATGCCACAGACACATGACTGGGTGAACCTTTTCAGATTATGACTCAGCTTTGCTAAAGTCTCCAGTTAGAGGTGTCCAGAGCTCTTAAGCACACTTTTTTGCTTTGGATCACGACTTTAACCACTCAGTCTCAAGCTTTTCACTTGGACCTTTATGACACAAGCACATGGTTAAGGACAGCTTGATTTAGCCGCTTAGGCCTGGATTTTATTTTCTTGGGCCCTCCTATCCATTGATGCTCAAAGCCTTGGATCCTTTTTACCCTTGCCTTTTGGTTTTAAGGGTTATTGGCTTTTTTTACTTGCTTTTTTTTCGCCATTTTTTTCGCAAGCTTCTTCTTTTTCACTGCTTTTTCTTGCTTCAAGAATCAATTTCATGATTTTTCAGATTATCAATAACATTTCTCTTTTTCAATATTCTTTTAAGAGCCAACAATTTTAACATTCATAAACAACATGATCAAAAATATGCACTGTTCAAACATTCATTCAGAAAATAAAAAGTATTGTCACCACATCAATATAATTAAACTAATTTCAAGGATGAATTCGAAACTCATGTACATCTTGTTCTTTTGTATTAAAAATATTTTTCATTTAAGAAAGGTGAAGGATTCATGGAATTATTCATAACCTTAAGACATTGTTACTAAATACTAATGATCATGTAGTAAAGACTCAAAACATAGACAAACATATAGCATAAAACTGAAAAAAAAAAGAGATATGAACATGGAGTTAAGAAATGAGTCCACCTTAGTGATGGTGGCGCCTTCTTCTTGAAGGACCAATGGTGTTCTTGAGCTCCTCTATGTCTCTTCCTTGCCTTTGTTACTCCTCCCTCATAGCTCTTTGATCTTCTCTAATCTCATTAAGAATGATGGAGTGCTCTTGGTGTTCCACCCTTAATTGGTTCATGTTATGACTCAATCCTTCTAGAGAAGTGTTGAGTTGTTCCCAATAGTTTTTTGGAGAAAAATGCATCCCTTGAGACATCTCAGGAATTTCTTGATGATGAGCTTCCTCATGCGTCTCTTGAGATCCATGAATGGGATCTCTTGTTTGCTCCATCATCTTCTTAGTGATGGGCTTGTCCTCTTCGATGAGGATGTCTCCTTCTATGACAACTCCAGCTAAGTTGTATAGATGGCAAATGAGATGAGGAAAAGCTAGCCTTGCCAAGGTGGAGGGCTTTTCGACTACTTTGTAGAGTTCTAGAGAGATGACTTCATGAACTTCTACTTCCTCTCCAATCATGATGCTATGGATCATGATGGCCTGATCCACAGTTACTTTGGATCGGTTGCTAGTGGGGATGATGGAGCGTTGAATGAACTCTAACCATCCTCTAGCCACAGGCTTAAGGTCCAGTCTTCTCAATTGAACCGGCTTGCCTTTTGAGTCTCTTTTCTATTGAGCTCCTTCCACACATATGTCCATGAGGACTTGGTCCAACCTTTGATCAAAGTTGACCCTTCTAGTGTAGGGGCGTGCGTCTTCTTGCATCATAGGCAAGTTAAACGCCAACCTTACCTTCTCCGGACTAAAATCTAAGCATTTCTCCCGAACCATTGTAAGCCAATTCTTTTGGTTTGGGTTCATGCTTTGATCATGGTTCCTAGTGATCCATGCATTTGCGTAGAACTCTTGAATCGTTAAGATTCCTACTTGTTGAATGGGATTGGAGAAAACTTCCCATCCTCTTCTTCTAATCTCTTGTCGGATCTCTGGATATTCGCCCTTTTTGAGCTTAAAAGGGACCTCAGGGATCACCTTTTTCTTGGCCACAACTTCATAAAAGTGGTCTTGATGGGCTTTTGAGATGAATCTCTCAATCTCCCATGACTCAGAGGTGGAAGCAATTGCCTTTTCTTTCTTCTTTCTTGAGGTTTCTTTGGCCTTAGGTGCCATTAATGGTTATGGAAAAATAAAAAAGTTATGCTTTTACCACACCAAACTTAGAATATTGCTTGCCCTCGAGCAAAAAAAGAAAGAATAGAAGAAGAAGAAGAAGATATGAAGGAGAGGGAGAAAGGTGTGGGTTTCGGCCAAGAGGGAGAAGAGAGGGTGGTGTTGTGTGAAAATGAAGAAGGATGGAGGGGTTTATATAGTGGAAGGAGAGGGGTTGGGTTCAGTCATTTAGGGTGGGTTTTGGGTGGAAAAGAAATTTTGAATTTGAAGGTAGGTGGAGTTTATGGGGAAGAGTGGATGGATGTGATTGGTGAAGGGGTAATGGGGAAGAGTGATTGAGGTGATTGGTGAAGGGTATAATGTTATTGGATTGTGTGAAGAATAGAAAAATGGGGTAGGTAGGGATCCTGTGGGGTCCACAGATCCTGAGGTGATCCTGTGGGGTCCACAGATCTTGAGGTGTCAAGGATTTCTCATCCCTGCACCTTTTAGGCGTGTAAAATGCCATCTGTATGCAATCCTGGCGTTTAACGCCAAACTGCAGCTTGTTTCTGGCGTTAAACGCCCAAATGTAGCCTGTTTCTGGCATTTAACGCCAGCCTGATGCTTGTTTCTGGCGTTAAACGCCAAGCAGATGCTTGTTTCTGGCGTTTAAATGCCAGACAGCTCTTCCTCTATGGTGTGCTTTTTCTTCTGCTATTTTTTATTCTGTTTTTAATTTTTGCGATTATTTTGTGACTCTACATGATCATAAACCTAATAAAACATAAAGAACAATAGAAATATAGATAAATAAAAATTGGGTTGCCTCCCAATAAGCGCTTTTTTAATGTCAATAGCTTGACAGTGAGCTCTCATGGAGCTTCACAGATGTTCAGAGCATTGTTGGGACCTCCCAACACCAAACTTAGAGTTTGAATGTTGGGGTTCAACACCAAACTTAGAGTTTGGTTGTGGCCTCCCAACACCAAACTTAGAGTTTGATTGTGGGGCTTTGTTTGACTCTGTATTGAGAGAAGCTTTTCATGCTTCCTCTCCATGGTTGTAGAGGAAGATCCTTGAGCTTTAAACACAAGGGAGGTATGGCAAGCTGTATGTAGAGCGTCACCGTTATCAATGGCTACTTCCCATCCTCTCAGTGAAAATGGTCCAAATGCGCTGTCATAGCACGGCTAATCATCTGTCAGTTCTCGATCATGTCGGAATAGGATCCATTGATCCTTTTGCGTCTGTCACTACGCCCAACACTCGCGAGTTTGAAGCTCGTCACAGTCATCCCATCCCAGATCCTATTCGGAATACCACAGACAAGGTTTAGACTTTTCGGATCTCAAGAATACTGCCAATAGATTCTAGCTTATACCACGAAGACTCTAATCTCACGGAATGGGAGGCTCGGTTATCAGGCGAGGCAACCATGCGTCGTGGGTCAGGAATCTAAGAGATACACACTCTAGCTTTCACAGGTAAAACGGAAGTGTTTGTTAGGCACGCGTTCATAAGTGAGAATAGTGATGAGTGTCACGGATCATCACATTCATCAGGTTGAAGTGCGAATGAATATCTTAGAATAAGAATAAGCATGAATTGAATAGAAAACAGTAGTAATTGCATTAATACTCGAGGAACAGCAGAGCTCCACACCTTAATCTATGGTGTGTAGAAACTCCACCTTTAAAAATACATAAGTGATGAAGGTCCAAGCATGGCCGAATGGCCAGCCCCAAATGTGATCAAGAGATTAATCAAAAGACTAATTCAAAGATGAAAACACAATAGTAAAAAGTTCTATTTATACTAAACTAGCTACTATGCTTTACAGAAATAAGTCTAAGTGCAGAAATCCACTTTCGGGGCCCACTTTGGTGTGTGCTTGGGCTGAGCTTGAGCTTTACACGTGCAGAGGCTTCTCTTGGGGTTAAACGCCATGTTATAACATGTTTTTGGCGTTTAACTCTGGTTTGTGACGTGTTTCTGGCGTTTTACTCCAGAATGCAGCATGGAACTGGCGTTCAACGCCAGTTTGCATCATCTAAACTCGAATAAAGGATGAACTATTATATATTTCTATAAAGCCCTGGATATCTACTTTCCAACGCAATTAAGAGCGCACAATTTGAAGTTCTGTAGCTCAAGAAAATTCATTTCGAGTGCAAGGAGGTCAGAATTCAACAGCATCTGTAGTCCTCTTTTAGCCTCCTATCAGATTTTTGCTCAAGTCCCTCAATTTCAGCCAAAAAATACCTGAAATCACAGAAAAATACACAAACTCATAGTAAAGTCCAGAAATGTGAATTTTGCATAAAAACTTAACATCCCTAAAAGTAGCTAGATCTTACTAAAAACTACCTAGAAACAATGCCAAAAAGCATATAAATTATTCACTCATCAGACACGTAGATGGCAGTGGTGGAGGTTTTGTATGTAGTATTCTGTGTGTGCATTGTCGTGGAGGCTATGAGTTGATCCTGTTCGTCCACCTCTCCGACTGATAGGATCTAATTGGGTTCACCTAAATTTGCCACTATGTAGTTGTCCTATTAGTATTTATCGTCTTGCTATCATTTTATGCCAATTATTAATAGATTATCTTGTGCACCACCATTTACATTTTTCACCATTTCGTATGGAAAATTTATGTGGTATGCCAAAGCAGTGCATAGCACCTGACGATCACACGACAATCTAGTTTTTTTTGGCTGAAACGATATATTGCAATTTATTGACATACTTGACAGCATTGTTGGTTGTTCACACTGTATTTCATAACTTCACCCGTGCGTAAAAGGAAAAAAAATGTAAATCAAACATGAAAGATCGCAAGGTGCAAAAATGGTTGTAACTAGGAAAACCGAGTTTCTGGTGGGACTTACAGGGTCGGCTAAACAAGCATGGGAAATAAATTAAGAATGAAACTTATCCATAACAATAGAACTAGGGATAACACTATAAGTATGCCTAATATGACACTTTCCCTGTTTACTCTACGGCCTAAGCGTACACCGAAATTAACAAAACCCTCTCTTTGGCCCCAAGCACCTTAGAACTGCATAGTATCGAAAAATAGGTGATGGAGCCACGATATGATACGTGCGTTTGAGGTGCTCAATGCAAAGTCCACCATTCTGTATTGCTTGTGGTATGCATTAACGCTATGCGCATATGCCATGATCGAATGGGCTGCTCGATGTGTTATCCACAAAAGTGTGACGGTGCAATAAAGGAAGTCGTGTTTGGTTGTCAGGAACTTCCGTGCAACAATGACTGAAAGGGGAAACACATTAACCAACAGTCACAAGGGTGGTCGGTCCTGAAAAGAAAACGTTTGGTTAGGAGGATGGGGACATGAAGTTGGGGTCAGACGGAGTTAGATTCGGAGCAAGGTACTTTAATAGTTGGTAGAATAGAGGTATTGTTAGAATAGGACATTAACTGGAATTCCTCATCGGTTGGATAAACTAGATAGATTGCGGTCTCCGCCTGTGGGTCACCTTGGCCACGGACGTGTTACTGACTGCCGAAACCCCATGCGTTCCCCGTTTGCTGGGACTCTGCGGTCAACATGTGAATGGAAGCGTCCAGGAAACATTACCAACATGAGCAGAAAACCACTTAACCTCAAACGATATCAAGGGATATTTTATTTTAAGTATCTTTTGACATTGCACTACATGTTGACAGACAGGAACTTAGTCTTTACCGGAGTTTAGTGTCGATGAATGGCCAACAAGTTATCATATAAGAAGCAGAACACTAAATTCTTGACGCATCAAAATAAAAAACCCAGTTACATTGTGGTCCAATTTAAAAGACCAAAAGGACATCCTCGAAAAGCCTAGTAAAAAACTCAATCATATCCGTGTGAGATGATGTCACCACCAGTTGACAAATAATATCAACTTGTAGTCGGCATGACACTTGAGGCATGACAGGGTCCTGCCACCTTCGTAGTAGCGCCAATGTTGGTACTCGCTCCCGCGACGGTAATAGATGTAGATGACTCTAGACTTGCCCCAAGTCGGGCAACAAAGCGAATCACACAGCAAATTGTCTCCTATATGGGGCATATGAACTTCAGGCCTCGACGGACACAAAAGAACCACGCAGCACAATCTCATGCACTCCCGGAGGACCGGAGGCGGCAACCGAATGAAACCACTCCACAGCTTGTTTCATGGCGCCCGTCCCGACCGGACGAAGAAAGGACGCCAACGACACGGCGTACTTGGAGACGATATGTCCCTTTATTGCGGCAGAACGTAGTAGATCCAACCCCGTATTCGGATGACCTCGATGGAAGCACTCCTTTAGTCCCTCCCGAAACAGGAGCTCTGGGTTGCCGCTCTCCCTGCAGCGACTGAAGAAAGCCACTGCCTCATGACAACGGTCCCAAATCGTGGCCATCTCAATGGGACAATGTATGGAAATGCTGGCAAGCGCAACGTTCTCGCGGCCTGCATCGTGCGTGGCCAGACAAACCATCCGCAGCGCACACAGGCTGTGGACGGAATCTGAGGCGACGAGGCTGGAAATGACGGTCCATATGTCGTGAGGGAGGCAGGGCGCTGTTGTTAGGGAAGGCATTTCAAACTTTCGGCCAAAGGGAAGTTGAAGGGATTGGTGCCACAGGTACAGGGAAACGACGTAGAGCGCATCCAATGGTGACTTCCTCCTTCACATTTTTATGATATATATAGAAACACTAACCGTCGGAGAGAATACTTGGTCCCTGCACAAGTCTCAAAAAGGAGGAGTTCATGCTCAAAGTGAATCTGTTCAACGAACGATAACTTGCCATGTGGCAAATTATTTTGTTAATAATACTTTAAAAAAATAATTACATTAAATCATTAAGTTATTATTACTAATTAATAAATATATTACAGTAATATAGATGTCAATTAAATAAATATAATCTATTTATTTATCGTAATTAGTTAATTAATTAATATTTAAATAATTATATTTTTATTTAGCCGGTAATTTATATTAAATTTTTGAAATTATAATTAAAATTAGTAAAACCATAGGTAACTAACAATATTTTTGAACATTGTGTGAATAATGTGAATTAATAGGGTTAACATAGTAAGTTAATCTTAAATTCAATTAGTAGCATTAAATTAGGGTGTAGTGTATTTTTATTTGATTAGTGGTTGTTTATGTTGTTTAAGATGGTCATTGTTTACCTAGCACTCCTCCTAAAATTATTATATTAGATTAAAAGTAATTAAATCAAATTTATTAACATAACTAAAATTATTTTAATTTTTTGTGCATTTTAAAATAATTATTTAGTGAGTTGTTTATTTTTATTTTGTGAAATTCGAAATACTAATGTCAACTGAAATTCGTACAATGTATAAAACAATTACTGTGTTATTATTATTAGTATGTTAACAAATGAAAATCGCTTATCTAAACTTGTTTTCATTTTTTAATATAAGCATTACATAAAAAATAAAATTTGGTGAGCACTAGACAAGTATACATAAATAAAAATTTAAAGAGTTAGTATATTTGAAAAGACATCTCATCCCTTACAAGGGTAAATACGGAAACCTACCTGCGCGGTTTCTATAACACGCAAAAGCCTGCACTTTTGACTTTGCTTCATTATAACATCAAGTTTGCTGCAGGGCTCAAGCTTGCTAGCTTATCCCCGCTCCCTACTCCTGATTCCTCAAGCAGAAAATACTCTCCCCGTAGAATATCTCCGAGTAGCCACCACAGGCGATCGCAATGAGACCCGAGGGTGCATGCTATGTCGTGTTCAGGGGGCACATACCCATAATATACGCAACATGGGAATCAGCGTCGGCTCAGGTGGACAGCTTTGCCCGGAACCTGCACCTTCGCTACCGGACCTACAAAGAGGCCATCACTGCCTGGAATGACTACTTCCAGATCCATACAACCCCTGCTCAGGCGCGTCGAACGGAGATGTCACTTGCGGCGAAGTTTCCCTGAAAAGGCGGTGACTGCGGGAGCAATGGCACGGCCACACGGTAGACTCCGAAGGGTTCAGGTACAACCCGAGTCTAGGGACCCTTCTAATTTTTTGTTCATTTTTCCAGACCACAGCGTGGTAATGTTCATTCTATTAAGTGTTCTTGTTCACCTTGTTGTGACCGTTGTAGTGGGCCCGTTCATACGGCACCTATAGGATGCGGTCGAGTCCCTCGAGAATCGCGTCATCGAACTAGAAAGGGATAGGACTGAGCGCTTGGCTCAGACAGTAGAACTGCTTCGTCAGTTAGCCGACGTTTTATCGCATGGAAAAATTGTGAAATAATTCTTCTATTGATGGCGCGGTGCCATCCCGGGGTTGGGAGGGATGTGCCGATGAAGATCACCGTAGAAACAACACCCGTGTTCCAGTCATGAATGTGTTGGTGACTGGAATATTGTTTTGAATGTACGTTGTAATTCAACTCGTTATGTTGTACTGTTAAAACTGTTTGTATATTGCTTCTAAGAAAAACTGGTGTTATTGAGGGAAATCAGACAGGCAACAAAAGCCCACATTTGTAGAAGCAGAAAAAATGAGTCTGGCATTAGTGGGGGCGGGAGCCCGATGTCGCCGGGGAGTTCGTTTTTTGCCGTGTGTGGCCACTGTGCAAGTGCCTGTGTGGATTATGTTATGTGGGGGTGCGTTTGGCAAACGCGCTGTAGCGGAGTATGCGTACGATTAATAAAAACTCCTTAAAATATGAAAAACAAATTTTGTTCATTATAAAGGACAAGTATTCAATCTCTCAACCGGTTATATTATTCAACGTTTGCACAGATGTTATACACCATCGTCAATTATCACGGTTTTAAGCAACTCTAATGGGGAGTTCCCTTTTAACTCTTTCTGACAAATATGAGTTCCCCCAAATATGAGTTTCCCAACGTTGGAGAAAAAGGGAGTGAGTCCCCACACAATTTCCAATAAAAATGAGTCCCTCTGAATGAGTAACGTTTATTATTAATTCAAAATGGCTAACAGGATCATGATTATTTATTTTGAGAAATGAATATATATCACGGCATAACATCATTAATTAAATAATTAAATTGTAATTAATTTATTAATAATTATAATAAGAAATTATATTAAATAATTATATTTGTATTTAATTAATGATTTATATTAATTATTTATGTAATAATTAATATTGAATATTATTTATATTATTATATTAAATTATAATTAATTAAATTTATTTATACTAAAAAATATGTTTATTTTTGTATTAAGTAATTTTACAAATTAGTGTAATCCCAAATTATATATTATGTATTATTGTTATATATGAATTTATTTAATGTTAATATCTTTTAAAAGTGAATTATTTTTAAATTTATAAATTTAAATTATATTATTGAAAAAATTAATTACATTAATTTTAAGTGTTTTAATTAATTAATTAAGTGGGACCACAATAGAGACTAAAGTGAATTCCTCCTAATAGAGAAGAGAGATATGCTTTGAGTTCCTATTTATTGTTTATGACGTAAAAGCTAATGTGGAGTTACTTTTTATGACGTAAAAAAACCTTTTGATGGTAAAAGGCTGATTGAAAATAGTCTTCTATCCATTCAAACGTCAGTTCAATAATGCAGAGTACAGAACATATCCCACTGAAGTTATACACTTATAACCAAGCTACGTGGTAATTGCGTCGTCTGTGCCATCCACATAAGTATGATGATAAATTACTTGATCAAACTTATTGTTTTTTAACAAATATAGTAAAATAAAATAAAATAAATTACACCATCAGTACGCATTGCAAGGGGTTAATGAAGGATCATAACAAACAGGCATTTTCTAGCCACCGTATTGGGGGATTACATAAAGATAAACCCACAACAGCACAGTCGATGCAGGATTGGCAAGAGTGGTAAATAGTCACAGTCGTTCAGATGCGCATAAACATTTCTTTTAAGAAATTGGTGTAGCTCTCGGGCTGCCCAGAAATACGGTAAACCTCCATCATTTGAACACCCCTTTGCACGTCTTCATCCTCTCCGTGATCAGACGTTACCAACATGGAACACAGGTAACGTGCTTCGCCGCTACCCTCCGTTGAGGCCCTGGCAAGCAGTTCCATCCATTATCTGCAAATCATTGGACGACCAAAAAAATAAGGCATCGCATGGGAAGATTAAACCCGGGTCAGCGGAAAAATCCATTAATTCGAGGAGGATAAGATGGATTGCAACGTGCCTTCGAGGTTGTTGCCGGCCGTCTACCAGGCATTCCATGACGGAACGAGTTGCATGTTGCGACCCGACGCTTACGACGATCTCCACGCAATCAATAAATGGAAGTTGTTTCACCGAAGCCTCGCTGTCACTGTGGCGTGGCAGCCTACTTGCCGCATGTGTGATCGTCTCACACAAGCGGCCGTTCATTCAGGGAACTAGAGAACCCACCCCCACAATTAAAGAACGCTGAAAGGACATGTTACTCGGCCACTCACCTTTGAATACAGTGACTCTGTGTCGGCTAACTAAATTAATATTATCCAACGAAATCTTCGTCACAGAAACACCGTTAGCCTCTGCTGCTGCCCGTCTATGAATATTTTTGCGCACTGTGATCACACTATCACCCATGATCATCACAGGATTTCATAGAACACCCAACTGACCAGCAACTATAAGCTTGATGTTTGGGACCACACACATCGATTCCAAGTCAATCTTGCACCATATGGTCGATAGTTTGTGCGGGAATCGTTCATATCCGATCAGGTGTGGGATTCCATTGAGCACACGCATCGCCTGTACGTGCTGAATTGAGATACGGTTTATCCTAATCTTGCTCAGAAGAAGGTTTCCTACATCCAGAACGACCACATGTGTTGCAACCGTGGCATCACGTCCACCCCAGTTGACCCACAAGGCCTTACCAAGGTGGAACACTGAGCTTGCACCGAGGTGAGTGGAACACTGATCGTTTATGTACTCATGTTTCCAGCATCTGTTTGCGGAATTGAAAACATTGTAGTGCAAAAACCTATTTTTGAGGTGCCTCTTTGAAATATGGACAACGTAATAATTTTCAGTTCTCGCCCGGTATCCAAATGCGTATCCAATAACTGCTTGTTTCCATAGGGTGTCGGCCAGATCCTACAGACGCTGAGCGACTCGCAGCAGTGGGTTCCATACCATCAGTCCGGTATCAAAACCAGCCTGGCTATACCGAACACAAATCATACCGCAATCGAAGCCGATAACACTCCACCATCCGAATGAGCGCACGTACCAATCCCGATACTCCGGGGTCGGTATGAAGTCCCATGTCGGAAGGGGGTGTAGATCCCGCATTCGAGTGTTTCGCCTGTTGCCCCACTCCGCTATCCACTCCCCAAGCAAAACTGTCCAGTAATAAAGCTGCACTCCGCGAAGAGCCATGCAATGCTGCTCCAGTGGAATGTCCCTTCGTATTCGCGGTGGGGGCTGTGCGAACCCAAACTGACGCATCACTCGGTCCGCAGAGTGCCACTCGATACACTCAAACGACAACAACGAAGCAACGATATCACACACATCAAGATGTCTATGTAACTCGCCGGGAATGATCATTCCTTGGTACGGCCGCCACTCAAACTGCCACAGATAATTTGAATGTCAGAACCCTAACATTAATGTTTGGATCTAGGATTCATTAAAACCATAAATATTTACCTCCTGCATGTAGTCTATATCATGCCTAAATGTCACAACAGTCTTCTCTAACCACGCTGTACTCCGTTCCGAATGACTCCACCTGAAATATGATACAGTGAAAAAATTTTATGTCATTAACCGTAACTGAAACATGCATAATGAATATATTCTCCGACAAGAACCATAAATATTTACCTCATGGCAACTGGTATCTCAGTAGGTGGAAGGATATGTCTCGGTACAGGCGCAATACACGGCATTCGCTCCCATGCCCAAACAAACAACAGGTTAAGAGGACCATCCATCTCCTTCGTATCATATCGTGATGCACGGCATAGTGCTCTGTAAAGATGAGCGAGACATGCTGAACCCCAACTATAAGTATGGATCCGCTCGAAATCGCGAAGCAATGGTAGATACTTCGCATGGGCGTATGCGGTCGACTTATCTGTGAATAGGGTCGACCCTAACAGACAGAAAATCTGACATCTCACGTATCTCCTTATGGACTTTTCAGTGTCCAACGGCTCCTCATCTCTGACACTTCGAACCCAACCAAGCTTTATATAGGATTTCGAATTACGACTGAGCACCGGTTGACGACCGAATATTGCCATGCTCTGACTCTGAACGAAATCACTACTACTGTCAGTCCATCCACTCACAGGCTCTCCATCAATTGGTAAGCCAAATATATGTGCGACATCCTCCAATGTCACTGTAACATCACCCACCGGCAACACAAAAGTGTGAGTCTCCGGCCTCCACCTTTCAACCAGAGCAGCTAACAACGGGTGAGATCCTCTTATCATCCCAATCCTAGATACGTGGTAGAATCCGGTGGCACGTAAGTAGTTTTCAACCCTCGGGTTCCAACTCTGTGGCAGATCCAGTTTACGCACCAACAAATTTCTGTTGGGCTGCATCAACAAAATTATATTTGTTATATTACTTATAAATATTCATTTATTAATAAACAAACATTAATAAATGGATTTATAAAATGTATGTGATCACTTCAATTAATAATAATATTTACATATTTATTTATTTCAATAGTTACAAGTGCTTAAATATTTTAATATTTTTATAACAGCAAATTAATTTAAAATTAACAAAAAAAGTTATATTTAAACAAATTAAATAACATAAAAACAGAAATAAAAATACACAATAAAATTATAATATGTTCCTTCGGAGCTTATAATTTACCAACTTACATAGATTGGATGATCCAAATAATTTATAATATGTTTCTCTGGAGCTTTATAATCACGAACCATTCTTTAAAATAAAAATAAAATAATATTTTTTTTTCTCCTATTTTTTTCACCCTTTCTCCACGGTGAAGCAGCAGCCAGCAAGCCCTCCTTGGAAGAATGCTTCTGTTTATATGGAGCAAGCCCTCCTTCCCCTCACTAACACTCTTTTTATCTCATTGTAACAAAGGCTTCCGTTTATATAGAGCTGGGAATGCCCCTGCACGCTGTTTACCGGGGTGAGACATGTCCCCTGCATGCCAGCAGCTTCAGCACGCCCCCCGTGGTGCATCGGGACTCTGCCACGCCACCTCCACCACGCCCTTGCGTGGTGCCAGTCGCTGCATGCCGGCCACGTCATCTCGCCCCTGCGTGGTGGGACACGTTGCACCGTAGCAGGGTCACCATGCCCCTGCGTGTTGACCGGCAGCTCCACCACCCGGTAAATCCCCCCATCCTCCAATATTCTCCCAAAACAACAATTACTTTTCCATAAGAAAAATAATTTCCGACAAGTCTACAAGTATTTATTAAAAAGATATATTATGATGAGTAAAGAATTTTTTGACAAAATAATTACCACATATAGGAGTAAAGAGCAGCATATCTTGGTGGAAAGGCATTCAGTCTTCCGTGGTAAAGTGATGGGCTTGAATCCTTCTCTTTGCATTTTATGGATTATTTTCTAAACCAATAAGAGGAGAACGCGCTAGAGCACAGAATGACCCGCTCAATTCACAGATTTGGGTTGAATCGGCCGGTTTTGTGCGGATTTGTGTCGAACTGACCGATGCTAGACGGTCCAATTGTTTGGTCGATGTTGTCACCCAAACCACTGATTTACTGATTTTTCAATCGAATTGACCGATTCTGATAACTATAGCTCAAACCAACTTGTGAATTTTTGGTACGCAGAGTTTAAATTTTACAAACAGACTTTAGCATTAACGAATCGAGCCATAAATTATACTCAATTTTTATAAACAGTGTTTGAACTTGACCCAACTTAACTCAGCTTGGCCCTTTCCCATCCTGATGATAGTATATTTATGGTTAAGAATTATTGCTGTCAATATGTGATATTATAATTAAGACTTAAGAGAACAACACTACTAGATAGATAGTATTTTGGTTTTGCAAATTGCTATGGATTTTAAATAAATAAATAAGAGTTGACACAATAGAATTATGAATTATGATATGCAAAATTGGGAATTTAACAGGAAAAAAAAAAACAAAACAAAAACAATATTGGTTTCTAAAGGCTAAGTTTGCACCTTTTACGATCTATAAATGAGTGAACATTACATGCTTCATATGAGTTAATGCACGTAACTTGATGTTACATAATTCTACATCCTGGAACATTAAACATTAGAGTTCTCTTAAATGCCAATTTTATCTCTAAGTTAAAATCATCACTCCTCTTCCTCCACCACCACCATGACCACTGCCGCCATTACATCATCATCGTTTGTCATCATTATCATCATCAACTCTTCCTAGAATACAAAATCAGAAACACATGTAAACTCCAGAAGAGGAGGGGAGAGGAAAGAAGAAAAACACCAAAACCAGATTTAGAACGGAGGAGACTGACACGATGAAGTAGAGGCGGACAACATTGCATAGCAGAAGAGCCAGTGGATTTAAGGTGGACAGTGTCACAAAGCAAAGGAGGTGGCAAATCTGAGGTGGACGCATCACAGAGCAGAGGAAGATTTGGGGACAAACACATCACGAAGCACAAGAGGCGGCGGATTTGGGGAAAAGAAGTTGCAAAGCAGAGGCAGTGAGGCAGCACTGAATCTTAAGGCAAATGCTTACGAAGCAAAGGTGGCAACGGATCTCGGGAAGAGGCATCACAAAGTAGAGGCAGCAGCAGATTTCGAGGGAGCATGAGAGGAAGTTGGCAGTGGCAGAAGCAAAGGTGGAGAGCCTATGCAGAAGTAGGGGCGGCACAGAATAGGCAGATGTAAGTGAGAGGAAAGAGGAGGTGAAGGTGGCTAAGAGTAGGACAAGCAAAAGCAATAGGAAGGAATGAGATGGAGAAGAGTACGAGAAAGACAGAGACAGGATAGATTTTAAAAACATTTAAAGATAAAATTGTAATAAAAATTGGAATTTTATGTGTATTTATGTATCAAGGTATCTAAAATATTGTCTCAACAAAAAATGGTAGACATGTACTATTTTGTCCATGTCTCTAGCCAGGCATGAACGCCAAACAAAGACAGAGAAAAACAAAATTATGTTTCACAAATAAGACATGGACCGAAATAATAAGTCTAAAGATACTGAATTAGTATATTTTGTAACCTTCCTGACAAAAAAAACACAAAAGACACAACTTATTTATTATTTTTTTTTCATTAATTTTATCAAATTTTCATAATTATACTTTTTATCATTATATTTTTCTTCCTAAATTATTTGTATAAAAATGAGAGTAAATTAGACTTTCATAATTTCTTCTAATTTATCACTAAACAAAGTACAAAAACGCTAAATTTTGTGTGTATATCCTTTGTGTCTTGTTTTCAGTGTCCTATCTTGTCTTGTTCTCAAAATGTAACAATACGGAAATTAATAGAGAAAAAAAAAGGGGGAAAAACAGAGAAGAGAAGAACCCAATCAAAGTAATAGCCTAAATCACTCGCATTTGAAATTCAAAGCTTCCCCTAAAGTAGATACTAGCATTCTCACCTGGTACATTCTTAACTAGTTTTCATCATCAAGGCGTAGGGGGATTTAACACCTATACCCTCACCTAGTTCATCCCCATTTGATATTCTAATAATCAATTGGATACATCATATTATGACTATTTAAATCACAATAATCTAGAAATTAATATTCATACAAAGATAAAGCACAAAGTATTGCCTCATCATATCGTCTTGGCCAAGAAGCAGGCAACCGTGTAACAAATAAACAAATACAAATTGCTTAAGGTGGCTGTTTTCAATGAATACGTCATAAGTAAAACTGTAAAACAATACTTCAACAACTGATTCACTTATAAATACACTCATATATAGCAACCTGTACAACTCATATACTTAAAAGATTACCAGTCCCAGTCATCTGCACCCTTTGTCACGCCAAGAATAATAGCAATTGTCGCCAGAACAGCCTGCAAAGATTATACCATTAAGTCAGGTAATTTTCATGCATAGTCAACGATAGTAAGGGTAACCGAAAATCTTCAGACTATCAAAATCTCGACCAAAATCACATTACAAGCTCACTAGTTACACATAGCTATAATAGAGTCATAATACAACAAAAGCTCAGGTTTTGAGCAGACAAATGAATAATTTCCATTGTAGACACAGAATAAAACTTGATCACGTGAAGATAGATAAAAGAATATACAAAAATTGATAACTGAAAAATATAACTCCCAGAAAATAAGGATAGAATCACTTACAGCAATTATACACGCAACATATCCAGGTTTCTCCCGATGGTCTACTCTGGAACAGAGCATAATTATTGCTCCGACATACCACGGAATACCAGCAAGCAAGAAGCCTAATATAAACCTTCACAACAGACAATGACAGATATGAGAATATTAACGTTGGATAACATTAATGTAAACGACTAAAACTGTTCCAGTACATTCCTATAAATGAAAAATAATAATTGCAACCATATCAGGCAACAGACCAAGGATGAAGAAGGTTACAGCGGCATTTCAATAATAAAGAAAAGGTGTAGACACCAATAAATGCAAACTGCTAAAATTCAAAACAGATCGCCTGGGAGGTGACATTTAAGTGTTGATGTTTGAGAAGGGTCTCATGAAATGGCAAATCCTATGCCATTTCCTTCTCCTCTTCTTCTCACACACAATGAGCAAGTTCTGATATTCCAATTCCAGCAGGTAAATTTGATATTAAAATATGATGTCCATGCTAGGTAATTTCTGTACTAAATTACATAACATAAGAGTATTCTTACTTACAATAAAGGACTCAAAAATTAAGTCCACTAAAAAATATAAAACAAATATTCATCAACGATTAGTGGCAATAACCCACAAACAAAATTTGATTAACACAGAGTGGTATGAATGAAGCATTGAAAGCTGAACAACAGAGAAATCTAAATTTAGTTTCAAATACCATACAATGAAAATGCAAGACAACCTCCTTGTATCTACTTATTTACAAGTCATTGTTGTGATGTAATCTGCTACCATACAGGAAAATTACTTACAGGCACCAGCCGCAACCAAGACCACAGCAACCAAGGCGGGTTTCTCGTACAGGTCTTCCTTCAGCAACTGCATAACCTTGATTAAGGTCAAAGAGGAAATCATATCAAAATCCAGCTGTGGCAAACATGATTAAAGGAGTATGCTACACTACAAAGACATTATCATCAAATTCGCACCTATTATAAAATGAAATCAGAGTCTAATAACCATCTTCTAACATAAGCAACATTGCTTTAGTAAAACCGGCGCTGCATGATTTTCTAATTCCTATTAATTCATCTTAATGTAAATGCAAAAACTTGGGTTTGGATGGAAAAATGTTCAAAGAAAGATCTATGCTGTCAGAAAGTCTTAGAAAATCATCCCATCACCTAAGCTTGCCCCTTGAGTCACAGGCAAGAGAATCGAATATCCAATGATTGAAACCCTATCCCTATATTACTACTAGCCTTCAAATTTATATCCAGATCACTCCTATCACCAAACTCAACCATTTTAAACCTTCAAAAATCAACTTCAGATGAAAAAAGTAAAAATAAAAAAATTATAATCAATGAAAATACCAAGTCAACCCAAGTGTCTGAACCATTTTCCACGCAGATTAAACTAAAACTTTCTGCAGCTGAAGCATATAATAGGACACCAACCAGGCAGAACATAGCCAAAGCTAGAAGCAAGAAATTAAATTAAAAAAAAAACATCTCGAAAGTTCCAACCTTTGATCCAATCCAACCCACCACTCTAATCAACCACCTAATCATTTTAGGAACGAATCTAACCCTTAAGATCACAAAACCTTCGAGTCCAAAGCTCAAATCAAATCCCAGAAAAAAACTAAAAAAATAAAAAAGAGGTGATGGTGGTAGAGAGGGATACCAGGAACTGCTTGGTAGCCATGAGGGTAATAAGGAGGATGAGGAGCCGAGTGGTCAGCGGCGCCAGGCGGCGGAACAGGGTGGGGAAACCCGATGGCTGGGTGAGGATCCCGCGGAGGCGGAGGGTAGTTGGAGACGCCTTGGAAGGTGCCGTACTGAGCAGCAGGGTAGGGCTGAGGTGGCGCTGCGGAATGAGGGGGCGGTGGCGGTGAAGAGTGGTGGTGGTGGGATGTGACGGCGGCGTTGGAGGGGGGTGGTGGTGGTGACTGAGCAGGAGAGTGGTGGTGATGGGATGTGACGGTAGAGGGTTTGTCTTGTGCAGTCATGTTGGCCTTATCTTGTGTGTGTGACTTTGACTGCTGAATCCGTGTGTTTTGTGTGTGGAAAATAAGCTCTTCTAAAAGTCTTAAAAGGCTAATAATCAAAACAATGGGTACTAGTTTGTTGTTGCAGTGAATTTGTTGTGTGTGGTTTTTTCACTCTTTATGGTTGGTTTGGAGATTGTGGGAAAAGGGAGAAGACTTTAATCGCGTGGACCACAAGGTGAAATTTTGTGTGGATGGATTAATCATGTATTCATATTTTTAAAAAATTATCTTTTAAAATTTAGCGTTTATATACTATTTGTAAAAAAAAATTTACCAAATCAAAACTAAAATTACAAAAGTACAAACTTTTTAAAAAAGAAACTTATATTTTCACTATTTTTTCTTAGAAAATAAACATGCAAACGGGAGATTTTTTAAATATAAATAAAATAAATATTTTATTTTTTAATATATATAATTTTGAAACAATTTATACATTTAAATCGCATCTCAAATATAAATATTTGATATAAATACACATATCTCGTAAGCTTTTAATAGATATCTTTTGTATTAATCTCAAGTGCAATCAAGATGTGTTAGCCAACCAAAATATGTTTATTCATCTTGAAAACATAATATCTACTATCTAAGATATGTATAAATTTAAATAATTACATTTAAAATTGATATAATTTGTTACTATTTAAATGGTATTAGTGGATATAATTTATTACAAATTACATTGTATTGATTTAATTTTATTCAAATGACTCAAAATTTTTAAATTATAAAATTTTTATTTTAAAATTAAGATAAATATAATTTAAATTAAGAATTTAATTTACTATAACAAAAATAAACGTATTCTTATAACGTGCTAATATTGTTAATTATATAGTTGTTAGAATCGAACTAGTGATCAAATCGTCCATATTATTAGATCATTAGGTTATTAATTCAATCGGTGAGTTAATAATTAAACCGATTGATCCGATTTTACTTAAATAAAAATACAAAATAGTAAAAAATATAATATAATGCAAAAATAGATATCAAATTAGTCTGTATTACAATAATATCTTAATTTAACATAATAAGGATAACAATCAAATATTAAACCTACATTAAAATAGCAACATTAAAGCATTAAAACAGCAACAATCAAATATAAAAATAGTTTAACTTTGATACACTGATAGTGTAAAACGTTTTACATAGTCGTATAATTACATCCGTTCTTTTGGATAACTATTCACGCAGTCAATGTGAAAGGTAGTTATTTTTACTTATGTAACATCGCATAATTAGATACACGTATAAAAGTACTTTATATTGACAGTATATCAAAATTAAATTCATATAAAAATAGCAACAATTAAGTATTAAACCTATATTAAAACAACAACAATCAAATATTTAATAACAATAATCAAAATAATTTCAATTAGCATCAATTTATCTATTCTAAACTTACAAGAAACAATCAACTATTAAAAATTAATATAGAATAACTAAAAAATAATGTTATTAAATTTGAATGACTCTTTAGACATTACAAAAAATTTTGGTTAAAACGATGGTTTTTTGACGTAATTACTATAGTTTTAACCGTCGTTATTTCTAAAAATAACATTTTCAAAAAATGCCATAATTATGGGCGCCATTTTAAATATTACTCAGTTTTCAAAAAATTGTCACAATTTTTATGGCTAAAACGGTAATTTTCTCTATGTTTAAAACGGCGGTCAAAATTACCATTTCAACCAGATAAAATGACGATTTTTTAATTGTTTAAAAGACAGTTTAAAAGTGTCATTTTACAGATTAAAATGGCATTTTTTTAAAAAATGGCAATGAAAATTGCTGTTTTTACTTGTTAACATGACATTTTTTACTTGTTTAAAATGACGATTTAACCGCTTTTTTACCTAATTAAAATGATAATTTTATACCGTTCAAATGACAATTTTATTCGTTGTTTTTACCTGATTAAAATGATAATTTTATGTTATTTTTTATCGAATTAAAATAACAATTTTTGCTCATTTAAAATAGTGATTAAAGCTGCCGTTTTGATCGTATTAAACCAACAATTTTTTATTTAAAATTTTGTAATAATAAAAAATCATAAACCATAAACAAAACATCAAATATAACATATAATTTTTATAATTCATACATAATCATCAAAAACCAAAAGTCATAATCTATAAATAAAGGACAAATATAACATATAGTTTTTCAATAATACGTCTTAATATATAGCTGTTAAACATAAAGACTTCGTTAAAAATAGATCATGCTTCTTTGTTGTTCATTCTAAAAACGTTACTTTTTAATTCTCTTGGTGGTGCAACTTCGCTCTCGTCTATAATTTCTATCATAAAAAATATAATTTATAAACATAATAAAAAAAATAAGAAAAAGATGATACCAGTGTTATAATAATTGTCTCTGGCATTCCTATATCGTTCAAGGACTTCACCAATACATAGCAAAGCATCATGACTAATTTCAATCTTTATTACTATCCAATTCCCAAATTCCAAACATAAATCAATTTATAAAATAAATCTTGCAAATTGCAATACAGACACATGATTGATACATAGATTAAAGAAATAACAAGAGTTAGCTTCAGAATATTGTTACCTATCCTTCATGCGAAAGAGAATCTTTCTTGGCTCTTCTTTTACTTTATTTTCCACTATTTGTTTTGCATAGTCCCTTAAGTTTTGTTGCATTCTTTTAACTATTTCTTCATCCAAGTCAAAACCAGAAATACAAGCTGAAAGTTCTGATACAGCAGCTTCAGTCTCACGTTTAAAAAATTTTCTTATTGAAATCCAAGTGTCTTTTTCACCTGCTTCAAATAGTGACTCTGACTCCACAGGCTCAATCAGGGCCTTGGCCAATTGTTTCTACCCCAAAAAAAGCCTCCATTTCAGTGTTTGACAGAGATATGAAACATCATCAAATGACTAATCTCTTATGATGTGATGATACCATTACCTCAAATTTAGTTGTTATTTTTGATAACTTTCTGTCATGCACAGATGAAGCATGTAACTGAATATCGCAATGCAAATATGTCTCTGACTTTTGATGCACTCCAACTAGCCTGTCTCACAGCAGCATCTGAAAAGTACAAATAGAATTACAAAAGCACCAAATAGAAGTGAGCACTTCACCAGCAATATGAAAGAGATATTCCAAGTAAATTGATATGAGAGAACATATATCTTTTTTGTGAGAAGATATGAGCATAAGATGCTAATGTAATTCATGTGAGAAAATAGGAACATAAGAAAGTATATATCTTTAACGAGGCTAGTGGCTGTGAGGCTGCCGGGCGGTGAGGGAGAAGGATAGGGTGAGTCAGCGAGGCAGAGGACAAAGAGGCGAGGCTAAGGACTCTTGCGACGACCTTGCACGATCGCAGGCTCTGTCGGCGAGGTAGATAGCTAGAAAATAAATCAATTACTAGTTAAAATTAAGGTTTAAAAAAACGGCAATGGCGGTGCCACGGCGTTATGGCGTGGCAGATTTTGGCCTCGCCGCCATAAAGAGGTCGCCGCAACGTGTTTTTTATGGTGAGCGAAAAGGCGGCCGCGATTGCGGTGGTGCCATGGTGGAAATATCGGGTTTTTACGGGTTTTTTAAAAGAATATGAGGATAATTGGGTAAATTAGGCAACCTTAAATGATATCACTAACTTTAATTATTCAAAAAATTTTTCTCTGTTCTCTGCGCCTCTTCTTCACGTGAAAACTCCTCTCCCTGTTTGTTCTCGGTGCATCTCGTTGCCGTCGATTGTCACTGCCGCCCGTCGTCGGTCGCCACTGATCATCGCTGTTGGTCATCACCGCCCTCATCACCACTGTCGTTCCTTGCTACCGCTGCAAACCACCGTTTCTTTTTCTATGGTTCGTAGTTTCTTGCATATTATTCTTATTTTTTTGTTCAGTTCACTATTTTTCTCTCTTCCGTGAATGAACCGTGATAAACCTCTCTTTCTCCAAATTATTTTTTTCTGTTCAGTTTACTATGTCTACTTTCCAACAAGTTCCTGATTTTAATACCTCTGTCCTTGCTCCTGATTCTAATGAGACAATGGTTTTGGTCTTTCTTTTAAGTTTTTAGTTTTTATATTCTATGTTTTATGTTTATTAGTTAAATTTGCTACTATATTTACTCATTTTGGTGCATTAATTAGAGATAAGGGCTATAGAGATAAGGACGGTTCCCTTGAAGATAAGACGACCTCGCTCGAAGATAAGATAAAGATAAGATAAGATAACTAACTTATCTTATTTGAGAAGGTCGCTCTACATCATTATAAATACACTGAAGCACCCAAGTATAACTCATACTCTGATTCTACTAAAAATCTGCTTAATACCTTTGCTAACTTAAGTATCGGAGTCCCTTGCAGGTACCACCACCCATCGGTGGCGAAGGATCAGCAGCGTTGCCAGTCCAACAAATCGGACACGACAGCTCCGGCCGCCACACACAAGCCAAACCCATCATCTCCGATCAGTACAAAAAATCTCGTCCGAGATCGACCTACAGTTTCAGGTAACCATCGGAACATTTATGACTAAAAAAATGATTATATAGATTAGATGTTACAGTTTATTATATTTGCAATTTTTTTGTATATTTTTTATACATATATATTCATTTTTTAGATAATTCGTCATTTCTCGCAATGCCATTTGCCATAATTTTATGACAAATTTTTAGCTCACCGCCATGAACTGCCATCCGCAATAAAAAATTATGGTTAAAATTGCAAATGCCTCATACTCAAATGTATTGGTATATTGGTATGTGATACCTAACAAATAAATTAGAATATCCATAATATTCATCAAGGAGAAGACACCAAAAAAGGCACATCAAAAAATTGGTAAATCTAAGGGGCATAATGTACTCTTCGTAGAACAATACTCTAATATGTAATCTCAACAATGATAGTAGTACATCATAAGTTAATTAATCAAGTTTAAAAAATTTTAGAACATGACATCAAAATAAAAAAAAAAAGATTCCATTTAATTCACCTTGAGAAGAATAAAGATGCAACCATTCTGCTCCTTCTTTCTATTTGATTCACATATTACAAATTTACTTTGTTCTCCTTCACTTCAATCCAAACTACACACTTCATCAGATTGATTCAATTTATTAGCTATTGATAATCTTCTTTGACTAGTGCGATGCCATTCCAAATTATTATCACTTTCAAGGTTTGGCCATTTTACCCAGACTTTATTACCAAAAAAATCACACACATAAATGTTCAGACTCATACTATCATTTTTCACTTAGATTTTTCAATAGCCATTTTTCATTTTGTTATTAGTTTAGATTTAGATTAAGGAAGTAAGAGTTATATTCAAAAATTTAGATCAATAATTCAAGAGATCAAAGAAATTAGAATAAAATATTTTCAAGAGATCAAAGAAAAAGGGGAAAGAACCTACCTCGCGAGTTTGTCGAAGAAGAATCTCACAGCATAGTAACTTGATGGCTGAAATTTTCGGTGTAGGAGAATGTCACCAGAGGAGATCGTTGTAGGAGGAGACGTCGTAAAAGGAGATGTCGCCAAAGGAAACTGTTGCAAGAGGAGATTACCATTGGAGGAGAGGTCGCTAGAGAAGATCGCCGCTGAAAGAGACATCGCCGAATGAGGTCATTGTTGGAGGAAGTCGTTGGAGGAGGAGATCGGCCAAAGGAGATCGTCATAGAGGAGATCACAGTGGCAGCAATCCAATCTTTCTCTCACACTCACAACGTATGATTCAAAGTGTAATGAGAATTGGATTAGGGTGGTATTTTATGTAGCGGTGATAATGGTGTTTCGAAACCACCAGAATCAACTAAAACCGCCATTAAGTGCAATTCAATTATGGCAACAATAAAAAACATCATAATGCCCAAATATTGTTGTAATATTAATGTCATTTTATGTCTCTTTTTGTAGTGAAATTCGATTAGCATAATGTCCTTTGACTCCGATCCACTCATTCAATCCATTAAAAGGATAGATTAGATTTCAAATGAAAAAAATAGTGATACTACCCGTATAAATATTTTTGTAGTTAAGTTTAGCTAAGTTGGTTGATGCAGATTTTACAAACCATAAACAATCGACAAGTGCGCCGAATCATACCAAGTAATACCACGGTAGTGGGTTATTGTTTCCACGAGAATTAACAAACTAAGCAAGCAATAGTCAATTGATTATTCTAGTTAGACAATCAAAATCAAGGGTTTCAAGAGCAATTGCATAAAAACAGTAAATTGAATAAAAGCAAGTCGTAAGTAATTGAGAAAGAAATATGATTCAAAAGAGTTAAGGTTTTAGAGATGTTGAAACTTCCGGAAAAATGTTTTTCACTTTTCACCTTGATCAAGCAATGATGTATCTATGGCAAATCATAAGTAATCAAACTCCAATTCCATGATAATTCAATTTCTCTAATCCTAATCAATTATCAATTCCTTTTGATTAATTAATTGTGATAAGAGGTTAAGAACGTTCACTGATTTAAAAACCACACAATCCTCAAGAACCAAACTTGGTTGATTCGATGTCACTAGGGTGGAAAAAGGCCAGGCGACCTGTCAGGGGCCTGCAGCCTGGCCTGTGTTTGGTCTGGCCTGGCCTGACCTGTTATAAAATAGGTACACGCCCAAACTCTTTTAAAAGCCTTAATACATTAATAGGCCAGGCCCAGACTTACTAATTAGCCTTATAGGCCTGTCAGACCTGCCTGGGCCTGTTAAAATATAATTAAATATATAAATAATTATTTATTATTAATAAAATTATGAGATATTTTAAATTTATTATATTTTATTATAAATATTTTTGTATATTTTAAATATGTTAAAAGTTTAAAATTTTTTATAATTATTAAATATATGACATATTACATATAACTATTTTTATTAAAAAATAAATTTTTTAAATAATATTTTTATTTTTATAAAAAAATTATCAGGCCTTTTAACAGGCTTCATGTCAGGCCAAGCTGAATAACAGGCCAGGCCTAGTACTTTATAAAGTGCCTATAACAGGCTGCAGGCCAGGCTCAGGCCAATCAGTTGTATGACAGGCCAGGCCTGTTAAGAGCAA
Organism: Arachis duranensis; assembly: GCF_000817695.3. Classification (NCBI taxonomy): domain Eukaryota; kingdom Viridiplantae; phylum Streptophyta; class Magnoliopsida; order Fabales; family Fabaceae; genus Arachis; species Arachis duranensis. The sequence continues at coordinate 72,746,573 of NC_029778.3, read as the reverse complement.
AGCCTGGCCTGTTTCCACCCCTAGATGTCACTTATCAAGTCCAAGTTCAAAATCTAAGAATCATGAGAAATTTTTTCAATATTAATTCAATTAATTAACTTTTCCAAGATATTAAGAGAATTCAAGTCAGAAGAGAATTGTTTCCCAACACATTCAAATTCTTTGGATGAAGAACGGAAACTTTTTTTAAGAAAAAATTAATGTATTAATCAAGATAGAAAAGCTATAACATTAGTCCATAGGAATCAACAGAGCTCCTAACCTTGTCCAAGGAGATTAGTAGCTCATGTTTCAAAATAAAAAATAGAATATGAAAAACGGTAAAAAGCTTCCCGGTCCTTAAGATCAGTTTTCAGGATTTCTTTTATACTAAAACCTAAAACAAAACTAAACACTAAATGCAAAATTAAAAAAAACCTAATCAAATATTTCACAATTAATTTTCAAATCTTTTTAGTGATTCAGGTCCATCACTTAATGATCCAATCCTTGACTTGGTGATCCAATAAGGGATTAAGGAGAATCTTTTTTAAGTGTGTGATCTTGGGCCTTTGGGGCGTGTAGCATGCCCATCCACTGGCGTGTTGCACACCACTCTGTTTGACACCCCTAAAAGCACTACTCCTGGAGTGTTGCACGCCCAGAGGCTGGCATGTGGCACACCCAATGGTGCTTCAAGTTGGTTTTCTGGAGTTCTGTCCCTGCGTGCCATGTCTTGAACCTGTGTGTGGCACACTAAACCTTTCTTCAATCCTAGGAAGTGAGGCATTGGGTGTGTGGCACACCCTATGTATGACGTGTTGCATGCCAATTGTGTGCATGGGAATGCCATTTTTCTAGGCATGTGGCATGCCCACCTCTTTGGCGTGTTGTGATTTGCCTTAGGTTTGAGCCTCTGAAAAGTTGGCCCAGCGTGCCATGCTCCTGCCTTGGCGTGTGGCACGCTGGGTTGTTAAAATTGTCTTAAATCTTCTTCACTGGGTGGATGACATGCCCATTGCTCGGCGCGTTGCATGCCGGCTTCAAAATCATCCTTGGGACGAGTTGGTGTGGGCGTGTGGCAAGCCCAAGCACTTGGCTTGTTGCACGCCCACTTGGTGCAGTTCTTTTGCTTCTTGGACTCCTGGACCAGCGTGTCATGCCTTCACATTGGTGTGTGGCATGCCAGGTCCTCTGTTTTGGCTTGTATGTGCATGTGGCACGCCCCCTGTATGGCATGCTACACGCCAGTTCTCTGCCTCCTGAAGAATGTTTTTCTGGTTGTTTTCCTTTGCTTGTACTTTGCTTTTCTTTTGCTATTATTTTTCTACAATTTACAAGAAATCAAAGAACTCAAAGTACTAATAGAATATCATATAAAAGCACATAGTAATCAAGCAATAAGTCATCAATTTCACCTAAGAAACACACAAGAAAAGTACATAAGATGCTCATGCATCATAACACCAAACTTAAGCTCTTACTTGTCCTCAAGCAAGCAAAGAATCATGCGTTAATCATCAAAGTTTTAAAGCTTAAAATGCAAGGGTGAATGGTAGCAATTCAAAAGATTTTGGTTAGCCGTTTCACTTATGCACAATTCAACACAAAGGGTTATAATCTTTTAAAGCCTCTATTTGGATTAGATTATGGAATCCTTCCTTGAATCATCACCTTAAAGCAAGCTTATTTACTTTCTTTTCACATTTTATTTTTGTTAGGTGCTTTGTACCTTGAGTCTAGCCGTGACTAATGTTTTGTTTCAAACTTTGCTCGACATAAAAATACCACAAGCTCTTTGATCGGGAGCTCTTTAGTTCACAATGTCCTTTTAACATTCCCAATTAGAGGTGCTCAGAGTCTTTGGCTTTTCTTTGTTTAGGGGGTTATTTGCACCTTTGAGCTTAACTGTGACTCTAAATGCTTTGTTTTCAAGTTTTTGCTTGATACATAATCACCATAAGCACTTGACTTAGGAGGTTCTTTGAGCTCATTTTTCTTTCAATTTCCTTAGTCAGTGGTGCTCAGAGCCTTAGACTTCTCTTTTAACCCCCTTTTTTATTAATTATTATTCATTATATTTTGCTTCTCCAAGGCTTTGTCAAGTGTGAAGATCCCATAATAGTGTTCTAGACTAAGGTCCCAAACAATTTTGCTCAGTAAGTGTTGAACATTTCAGTTAATTTGGCTTTCCAAACTCATATTGTCATACTCTCTATGTTCAATACCTTGTTCCTTTGTGTTTTTTTCTGGGCACATGTTCTTTGCTTGATTTTTATAGCAAGTACAATTATAATTTTGGGTTGTGATGGACAAATCATGATAAGCACATGGGAGACAAAAATCATAGATGTATTATATAGAATAGAACATGATAACATACATGCACATAATTAAAAAGGAATGAGACAAATAGAATTCAACAACCTTAGTTATCATTGCCATCCTCTTCCTCATCTTCCTCATCGTCCTCTTCATCACCTTTTAGGCTATGTAGAGCATAGCCTCCAATACCAAATTTAGAATGGTTGCTTGTCTTCAAGCAACAAAAAAAAAATAGTAGTGATAGACATAGAAATAATCATGATTATCTAGTGAAAGCAATTAATATAACACAAAAATGTATACATAACATATAAATTTTTGTTGCAAATATCTTTTATTGGTTGGTGAGTCAGTTATAATTTTTTAAAGATTTCCATTTTATGTATAAAAAATTTATGTATTGTGCATAAAAAATTTGTGTTTTGTATGAAACTTTTTGTATTGTATGTATTTTGTTGGTTGAGTGTCAATATTTTGGACATCTAATTCTTCAAAAAGATTTTGTGATGTGCACCAAATTTTTTTGTATTGTGTTCCAAAATTTCTATGTTGTACCTATTTTTTTGTTGGGTACAATGTTCTAGACATGCGGTCTTTTAAAAATTTGTGATGTACATCACAATTTTTGTGTTGTACATTAAAATTTTTGTACTATAAATCAAACTTTTGTGCTCTAATTTTTGAACATATATAAGAGAAGAAGAAAATAAAGATGTCCACGATGATGATGATAATAAAGGAGGATGAGAAGGAAAAAGAAGAAGAAAAAAATTAAACAAGAGAAAAAGTCGTTAAAGAAGACGACGTTGCCGAAGAAGAAGAAAAGAAGACAAAGACAATGACAACTACGTTAAAAAAAAAAAACACGTGTATCTGACTTAGTGAAAACTTAAATGATAAAATTGTTTGGCCATGTAGCTTTATTGATAAAAAAACACAAATTAAAAAATATATTTAAAAAAAATTAAGATTCACCTCAATCCAAATATTGTTAAAAATTATATTTAATCGACATATTTATGTGTAAATTTTTATTTAAGCTACCAAAACTAATTAGTATAGTGTAACAAAGTGTGTGTACACCAACATAAATTGAACCCATACTTTTTTTTCAGTAAACTAGAAAGAAATTAAAAAAAAAAAGTGTATCCTAATTTGAAATATAAAGCATGAACATGAATATTAAGGGAAAAAATAATATAATTTGTTGGGAGTTGAAATTTCACAAAAAATGAGAATTTTTTGTGATTTTCAAAAATATAAAGACAAATAAATTTGTCAGAAAAAATTGCAAAAAATAAATTTGTCAAAGGGTGAATAATCAATTTTTATTTTTTAATTTAAAAAAATAAATTTATCGATTGTGAATTATCTTTTTTTATTTTTTAATATAATTTGCTATCTTTTTTATTATTTTGAATTTTTTAAAAGTATAATATGCCAAAGACAAATTATGAACATCATATATCAATAAATAACAATATTTTACCATTCTTTTAAAAATCAACAAACTCAAAGTCATATACAAATTAAAAAGTAAAATGTTGAAAGGCAACTCGGCATGTTTTTTAAGTTAAATTATGTGAATTTTTATTTTGAAATTTTAATAATTTCTTAATTATGTGATATTATGTTAATTGTGGTTAAGGATTTTAAACTTAAATTATTATAATTAAATCCTTGTATATACTAAAGGATTATTATTATTATATATAGTTAATTTATATATATAAAAAAGTAAAAATCAATACGCTAATTAGTGTATGTTTCTATGTTTTATATTTGATAATATATAAAAATATATGAATTTTTTATTAAAAAATTAAATGAAAAAAAAAATATATAGATAGTAATTATCACTATAAATATTTTACAAAGTCACCATTAAAACTAACGTTTAGCGATTTTTAATGTTAAAAACATTAAAAATAAATAGTATTTCTCTCAACTAATTTAGTTGGTTCAGTGGTCATCTCATCCGTCTGTTTAAGCAAGTATTAGGAGTTTAAATTTTGCATTGTGTGTGTGGCAACCCATTGACTAGCGGTAAAGCCTTAAATGGAAAGTACTGTAAACAAATAGTAGTTATCTTTAAAAAATATTTATTTGTCTTTAAAGTAAAATAATTTCTCATCGATAGCAATATTTGTTGGTATCAAATTTATTCTTGAAGCAAAAACAAAAGAGGGTTGTAAAATACATCCAAATTATATGTTTAAACTAGAGGAATTTTTTTTTTGAGAGAACATCTTTTGTTAGAGAATGTGAGAGAAAGGCGTGAGCGGAAGAGAGGGGAGAGAAAGTGCGAGAGAAATCAAAGGGGTGGGGAACGGTGAGTGGCAAGTAATGACTAGGTATCGTACTAGAAACCATTGGAGAGTGGTTCAACTATTAACACATCACAGTCATAGCATCCAGCGACTGTCACAAAATTAGGAAGAGGAAAATGGAAACAAAAAGGGGAACGAAAGGCATTCAATTATGGTGTTCGTTGACAATTTCCCATTAAGCACAACGGTTGAATGGATTTAGAAGATTTTTGGAAGGGGAGGGAGGGTCACGGACGTGTTTCTGCGAAGAAGAAGAGGGTGAATAACCCTCTAAAGTTTACTTTTGTCAGATATGCAACTAGAACAGATATTTTGAAGGCCATCCAAAAGTTGGACGGATGGAGGGTTTGGGGATGCAGACTGAATCTATTAGAGGCAAAACATAGAAGGCCAAGGACGGTTGAAAATAATGACACATCATCTTAAGTAATTTTCAGGGGTTCTTTTTTATTTATTTTCTTAGGTTTTTAATTAAATTTCTTATGATTTCTAATAGAATTTAATAAATAATCAAATATTTAGAGTTGGGATAGTGTTTTCATGTTTTCAGGAGTTTTGGACTTAAAAAATAGTAAGAATTAACATTTTTTCACAAAGAAAGCACAAAGGAAATAGAAGCATGGTCCAAGAAGCGTGGCCCAAGAGCATATCCTAAGGAACAAAAGCGTTCCCAAAGGGAAGGAAACTTGAACCCAAAACACATATGCCTAGCATACATGTCCACCAGCCCTGACCTCTTCACACTCAGAAAGTCATAACTTGAGCTATAGAAGTTCAAATAAGACGGTTCTAATTGTATTAGAAAGCTAACATGCAGAGCTTCAGAATGATATACATATGTTTATATTGGACATTTAGTTTTAGCCATGTACTACCATCATCTTTCGGATACAAAAAAACAGCGTCTTAGACAACTCAAAATGCAAGCCCATTGTAGTCCAACTCTTAGGATTCAATAATTGAGATCCAAACTTAATTATTCACATCATCAAAAGTCTTAATCATATTCAGAAGAGCTGAAAATCTAGAAGATTAATTATTAATCTCTCTAGAATCATAAGAGATTTGGTTGTTAGGATTTGATTTAAATTAGTATTTTAAATTTGAAATTGAAGTCAGTAAGTAGTTAGCTTATCTTGCTCTCTGGAAGATAAGATTAGGAGTTTGAATTTGAATTCTAGAATTAGGATATAAATAAGTGAACCTCATTCACAAGAGAGGTATCGAGGAGGAGGATTTTTGGATCCAAATCCCATCAAATTCCTCCGTAATGTGTTTTCATTATTTCTTTCCTATTTCATGGGTATCTAATTCTCTATCAAAGGGTTAGGAGCTCTGTTTATGTTTTCTATGGATAATTAATATACATTATATTTATTTTATTTTGAAGTCTTGCATTGATCTATTTCATGATTGAGTTATTCTTTCTTCATTAGGACTAGTGGATCGAGAGATAAGCTAATTCTTCTTGGATTCTTTTATTATAATTGGAAATTTAATATTTGAATAAAAGCTTGAAAACTCTTTCACAGGTGTTCCGAAGGTTACCTAAAACCGTAGGTCGATCTCGGACGAGATCTTCTGTACCGGTCGGAGTTGACGTGTCCGGCTGGTGGGTGGTGACCGGAGTTGTTGTGTTTGACTTGTTTGACTAGCTATGCTGCTAATCCTTTGTCACCGGAGGGTGGTGGTACCTGCAAGGGACTCTGATGCTTAAGTTAGCAAGGGTATTAAGTAGGTTTTTAGTAGAATTAGAGTATGAGTTATACCTGGGTGCTCCAGTGTATTTATAATGGTGTGGAATGACCTTTTTAGATAAGATAAGTTAGTTATCTTATCTTATCCTATCTTATCTTTGAGTGAGGTCATCTTATCTTCTGGGGAACCGCCTTTATCTTTTCTGGGCTTTAGCTGCCTTTAGATTGGGCTGTGTTCCTTCATTTGGGCCTACTTGGGCCTCTGTGACATTTTGTCCGAGCCCTTTGTGAAGAGGTCGGACATTGGCCGAGCTCGTTGAGAAGAGGTCGGATAGTCTAATTTGAAGAGGTCGGTCGGCTTGTCGCTAAGCATCCCTGGGTCGGACAGCTTGACCCACGGTATGAACAGTGCCCCTGTTTGAGTTCGATCTTTCCGTGAGATCGTGCTTTTCAGAGCTTCGATCTCTTTGGAAGTCGTGCTCAAGCATCTGTCTGGCTTATTTCTTCATTGCTTTGCAATCTTTGCAGATTTTCTAGAGGTTTGGTACTTCACAGTTCAACCTCTTTTAAGTGGTAGTGTGGGTTTTCTACCCTTGCCTTCTAGATCACGCCTTGCTTTAAGTTTGTGTTGACAACCCTCTGCTTTGGCGAAGTTATCCTTGCGGCTTGATATCCGGGCTTTTAGTGACTTGTCCAACGACTTTTTAGTGTTCTTTATACAGAACCTTTTTTAGTCTCAAATGACGTTCGTAGCCCTGTTTGAGGTTGTGCCTTCTTTGAGTGGAGTTGTATCCCTTTTGGCTAAGCACATTTGAGCCTTAAGTTGTTTCCCAACCTTTTGGCTTGTTCTTTTTTGAAGTCGTACTTGCGCCTCTTCTTTAGCTGACGTCGACCTGTATGACTTTGCCCCTGCTTAAGTTTGGATCTTTCTGTGAGATCGTGCTTTCAGAGCTTGGATCTCTTTGAGGAAGTCGTGCTCAAGCATCCTGACTTTGGTCGATCTTTGAGTAGTTTTTCCTCTGTGCGAGTCTGGTATTGCCCCTTTTAGTTTGTTGAGGGGACTTTTCAGCCTTCTTCTAACTTTTTTGTCTTCGCTGTTCGGGCTTTTTAGTCATAATCCAACAACTTTTTAGGTAGTGTTTCGATGTGGAACCTTTTTACAGTTTGTTTGGATGACTATTCCCTTCCAACTTCAAATCCTCGTAATAGTCAATCCAGAGCTCCGATTGACGAGTCGTCAGCAACCACGTGTTCATCTCGGAATCCTTTTCAAAACCCATTAAAAAATTTGGTAACAAAATCTCAATTTCACACCCAATTCTTCTTTCCCCAATTTTGAAAAGTTTGAGTAAATGTGTTGAGATTTTGTTAAATTTTGGTATTTAGGATCAAATTAGCATTGTGGACTTGCCGGGTCTTATCCTGAATTTCTGTGGATAAGGTGAGGAACCATTAACTCTTGTGAACCATTAATGATTATGAACCATAGTTTGATTTTGTGGTATTTATGTGGAATTAGAGCGAGATATATATTTTGGAGATAAATTTGGTGATATCAGTGACTAGAAAGCGATCCGTGGAGGTTGTGTTATTGTTTGATGAGGATTCAGGAATTTGGACACTTGAGAAACGAGGATATTTGAGGTGCTTTGGCACTAGAGAGGCATCGACCAAGGTATGGTTTTGGTTTCTCGTAGATAATATATAATGTTAAGTGAAAAATTAGGATAAATGATCATACGATATGCTTGAATGTGTTGAATTGTTAAACTTGATA